>NC_061866.1:19770754-19822512 GCF_907164915.1 Impatiens glandulifera | reverse complement strand
TTCTATTTTCTCTCTTTAGCTTCTATCATGATCAGGTACATTTTGTTTGTGACCTATGTCGTCATTAGTTATGGAAGGGAAAACAAAATTACTAGTTTGGAAAGAAGGTTCTCAGCAAACGAGATGGGAGTTGAGAATTTAGAAGCCCTGAATCACAAACGAAACAATCGATTGATGGGTGTTACCAATTTCTCTCTTGGTGGATCATCTGACTCGAGTTTAGCTGGGTACGTGCATAAAACTTTAATTAATGATCACAAATATTATGTCACAAAATATATTTATTATTGTTTTGTTTTACAGATTATATTACATGAAAATAAAATTAGGCTCTCCACCACAAGAATTCAACGTAGATTTTGATACGGGGAGCAATGACTTATGAGTCAAATGCAGATCCTGCGATGGATGCCCTAAATTGGGAGTAAGTTTTAAATGTATTATCTCCTAATTAAAAGGTTGATAAGTACTTATTAAATTATCTCCTAATTTAATATATATATATATATATATATATATATATATATATATATATATATATATATATATATATATATATATATATATATATATAATTAATAATTAGTTTTGGGTTGAGATCTTTTTTTTTTTATTTTTTTAATTAAAAACTAATAAATTCATTAAAAAAAGATTTATAGATGAAACAATATGCATTCAGTTACTCTCTTCTCTATTTCTTTTACAAAACAAGCAACATCAAAACCCCTTACAGATTGTATGATGTTTTCTCAAATTCATACAAATTCAGTTCTCCTTTTGAAAAGCTACGATCGAGGCTAGATCCCAAACATCAAATCCATAACTTTAGACACAATGTCAAATTTCAAGATCTTGTTTTCTTGGAAAGTTTGAGAAGACCAGGAAAATCTTGAATAGAGAAAGATAAATTGTAGAAACTTAGTGAATCCTACGGGCTCACCTCCCGTATATTAGACATAGAATGATTGTATACATATTATATTTTAGTCCTTCATTTATGTTCTATTAACTAAATAGAAGACTGAACTTATAAACTTAAAACTTTATATAGAATTACAAATCCTAAACTCTATGTAGACTCTATCATTAATGGGCATACCCATTTATACATAATATATATATATATTTTTTCACACACCCTTTGCAAGATGAAGATCTTGTAAATTCATCTTGAGAAGTAAAAACTGAAATCTTACTGAATCAAGAGCTTTTGTAAAGAAATCAGCAGTCTAATGTTGTGTGTAGATATGTTTAGGGATTACAAAACCTTTCTTGAATTAATCTAGCACAAGATGACAATCGATCTCAAGATGCTTTGTTCTTTTATGAAACCCTTGAATTTTCGTGATGTGTATAACACATTGATTATCACACCACAAATATATTGGTAGAGCAATATTTTCTTCAAGATCTTCAAAAATATAGGATATCCATTTCAATTCATAAACTACAGTACCCAAACTCCTGTATTCAATTTCTGCACTTGATCTTGAATTTTTTTTTTTTGTTTTCCAAGATATCAAAGAATCTCCCAACTTAGCACAAAAACCAGTTAATCATTTTTTGCTGTTTGAACAGTTTGCCCAATCAGCATCTGCAAAACACTCAGGGTGTGTTTGATAACCCTGGAATTGGCATTGGAATTGGAATTGGAGGGTCCAATTCAGATTCTTATGTTTGTTAGACACTTTAATATTAAGAATTGGAATTAGAATTCCAATGGAATTCAATACAGTGTAATTTGATAGTTCTCAATTCCTATCTTTTTAGGTCGGAATTGTAATTCCAAATTAACACGTTTTTCATGTTTTTGACATGTTTAACACGTTTTTCACACATTAAACACGTTTACACGTTTTAACACGTTTTTTACACGTTTAACATATTTTCATATTTTGGCACGTTTAACACGTTTTTGACACATTTAACACGTTTTTCACGTCCTTGACACGTCTAATACGTTTTTGACACGTTTAACATGATTTTCACGTTTTTAACACGTTTAACACGTTTTGGCACGTTTAACACGTTTTTGTCATGTTTAACACGTTTTTGACACGTTTAACACGTTTTGACATATTTAACACGTTTTTCACGTCCTTGACATGTTTAACACGTTTTTGACACATTCAACACATTTTTCACGTCTTTGACACGTTTAACACGTTTTTGACACGTTTAACATGATTTTCACGTTTTTAACACGTTTAACACGTTTTTGACACGTTTAACACGTTTTTTTATATTACGGCACGTTTTGCACGTTTAACAAGTTTTTCACATATTTAACACGTTTTCACGTTTTTGACACATTTAACACGTTTTTTTACGTTTTTGACATGTTTAACGCGTTTTCACGTTTTTGACACATTTAACACATATTTTTACGTTTTTGACACGTTTACCACATTTTTGACACGTTTTTCACGTTTAGGCACGTTTAACAAGTTTTTCACATATTTAATACGTTTTTGACACGTTTAACACGTTTTCACGTTTTTGACACATTGAACACATTTTTTTTTACGTTTTTGACACGTTTACCACATTTTTGACACGTTTAACACGTTTTGGCACGTTTAACAAGTTTTTCACATATTTAACACGTTTTCACATTTTTGACACATTTAACACATTTTTTTACGTTTTTGACACGTTTAACATGTTTTCACGTTTTTAACACATTTAACACTTTTTTTACGTTTTTGACACGTTTACCACATTTTTGACACGTTTAACACGTTTTTCACGTTTTGGCATGTTTAACAAGTTTTTCACATGTTTGGAACGTTTAACGCGTTTTTGACACGTTTTCATGTTTTTAACACGTTTAAAACGTTTTTAACACGTTTAACACGTTGTTGACACGTTTCACATGATTTTACGTTTTTGACACGTTTCACATGTTTTTAACACATTTAACACGTTTAACACGTTCTTCACGTTTTGACACGTTTAACAAGTTTTTCACTTATTTGACACATTTAACACATTTTTAATACGTTTAACACGTTTTTACGTTTTTGATAGGTTTAACACGTTTTAAACCTATCAAAACGTATGAAAAACATGTTAAACATATTAAAAATGTCAAAAACATGTTAAATGCGCCAAAAATGTGAAAAACGTGTGAAAACGTGAAAAACGTGTTAAAACGTGTAAAAAAACATGAAAGATGTGTGAAAAACGTGAAAGACTTGTTAAAACGTGTGAAAAACGTGTTAAAACGTGTAAAAAACGTGAAAACGTTTGAAAACGTGAAAACCGTGTTAAAACGTGTGAAAAACGTGAAAACGTGTAAAACGTGTTAAAACGTGTGAAAAATGTGAAAACGTGTGAAAAACGTGTGAAAACGTGAAAAATGTGTGAAAAACGTGTGAAAAACGTGTGAAAAACGTGTGAAAACGTGAAAACGTGTAAAAAAAACGTGTTAAAACGTGTGAAAAACATGTGAAAAACGTGAAAATGTGAAAAACGTGTGAAAAACGTGAAAACATGTGAAAAACGTGAAAAACGTTTAAAAAACGTAAAAAAAAACGTGAAAAACGTGTGAAAACGTGCTAAAACGTGTGAAAAACGTGAAAAACGTGAATAACGTGTGAAAATATGAAAAAATGTGAAAAACGTATTAAACGTGCAAAAACGTGAAAACATATTTTAAAAGTTAGCATTTTGAACCAATATTTTATTTTACAAACATTGGAATTAGAATTGAATTACAATTCTATCATTTTCCCAAACATAGGAATTGGAATTTAGAAACCCAGGATCACAAACGATAGATGGGTGTTACCAATTTCTCTCTTGGTGGATCATCTGACTCGAGTTTAGCTGGGTACGTGCATAAAACTTTAATTAATGATCACAAATATTATCACAAAATATATTTATTACTGTTTTGTTTTACAGATTATATTACATGAAAATAAAATTAGGCTCTCCACCACAAGAATTCAACGTAGATTTTGATACGGGGAGCAATGACTTATGGGTCAAATGCAGATCCTGCGATGGATGCCCTAAATTGGGAGTAAGTTTTAAATGCATTATCTCCTAATTAAAAGGTTGATAAGTACTTATTAAATTATCTCCTAATTTAATATATATATATATATATAATTAATAATTATTTTTGGGTTGAGATCTTTGTTTTTATTTTTGTAATTAAAAACTAATAAAATCATTAAAAAAAAATTTATAGATGAAACAATATGCATTCAGTTACTCTTCTCTATTTCTTTTACAAAACAAGCAACATCAAAACCCCTTACAGATTGTATGATGTTTTCTCAAATTCATACAAATTTAGTTCTCCTTTTGAAAAGCTACGATCGAGGCTAGATCCCAAACATCAAGTCCATAACTTTAGACACAATGTCAAATTTCAAGATCTTGTTTTCTTGGAAAGTTTGAGAAGACCAGGAAAATCTTGAATAGAGAAAGATAAATTGTAGAAACTTGGTGAATCCTACGGGCTCACCTCCCGTATATTAGACATAGAATGATTTTATATATATTACATTTTTGTCCTTCATTTATGTTCTATTAACTAAATAGAAGACTGAACTTATAAACTTAAAACTTTATATAGAATTACAAATCATAAACTCTATATAGACTCTATCATTAATGGGCATACCCATTTATACATAATATATATATATATATATATATATATATATATATATATATATATATTTTCACACACCCTTTGCAAGATGAAGATCTTGTAAATTCATCTTGAGAAGTAAAAACTGAAATCTTACTGGATCAAGAGCTTTCGTAAAGAAATCAGCAGTCTAATGTTGTGTGTAGATATGTTTAGGGATTACAAAACCTTTCTTGAATTAATCTAGCACAAGATGACAATCGATCTCAAGATGCTTTGTTCTTTCATGAAACCCTTGAATTTTCGTGATGTGTATAACATATTGATTATCACACCACAAATATATTGGTAGAGCAATATTTTCTTCAAGATCTTCAAAAATGTAGTATATCCATTTCAATTCATAAACTGCAATACTCAAACACCTGTATTCAACTTCTGCACTTGATCTTGAAATATTTTTTTTTTTGCTTTCCAAGATATCAAAGAATCTCCCAACTTAGCACAAAAACCAGTTAATCATTTTTTGCTGTTTGAACAGTTTGCCCAATCAGCATCTGCAAAACACTCAATGTTTTTATTATTACCAAAACCATAATATAATCCCAATGAAGGAGTTCCTTTTAAATACTTCACTACTCTTAGTGCAACTTTCCATTGATGTAAATTTGGTTCATTCATATATTGGGACAATTGTTGTACAACAAATGACTTGTCTGGCCTAGTAAAATTTAGATATATTAACCTTCCAACTAGCCTTCTATATCTTTCAGGATCATTTATTGTTTTGTATCCTTCTTCTTCTAATTTTATTACTTTAGACATAGGTGTTTTTTTTTCTGGTTTTGCTCCTATCATTCCAGTCTCCCTTAGAATATCTAGGATCTATTTTCTTTGATTAATGAATAAACCTTTATCAGTTTTGCCTATTTCTAAACCCAGAAAATATTTAGCTTCATCTAATTATTTTTGTATTTTTAGGAAGATCAACAATTATCCATGTACCATTTTTATTTAAGGCATTTAATTTAGAATTCATTGCTTCTCTCTAGCTAGGAATTGAATTAGTCTCTTTGAAAGATTTTGGTTCATTAATTTCAGTAATATTCATAAGGAATTCCTTATCTTTTATATTATTGATATTAGATACAAAAGGATAAGTTTTTGGTACATAATGAGATTTTGAAATGTTCATTATGTAATATTTGCTCCAAATAGGTTTTTCTTTTATTCAATCACTTTTCCTCGTATGATTTTAATTGTCAACTTCCATTTGTGGTTCAGTTAGATCAGATGTATGAATATCTATTTCAATTTCTGATTCATTTATAATTTCTTGATTATTTTCTGAATTTTCAGTATTTTTTTCATTCCTAAATTTTTCAGGATTGAATTTTTTTGTTTGATTTTGTTTTGAGACAAACTTATTTGAGTTTCTGAAAATTTTGAATTATTTTTCATATTAAAAATATCCAGATAAGATGAAGTTTTTTCAATCTTATTATCTTCTTTTAAAATTTGATAAGGAAATATATTTTCATAGAAAATGACATCTCTAGATATGATAATTTTATCATTTTCAATATCATAAACTTTGAAAGCTTTTTTTCATTTGGATAACCTAAGAAAATATATTTTATAACTCTTGGATCAAATTTGGTTTTGTTAGGGTGATTGTTTGAAACATAACATAAACACCCAAAAGTTTGAATTTCATCAAGAATTGGTTTATTTTTCTTCAAAATCTCATATGGACATTTTCAATTGAGATTTTGGGTTGGCAATCTATTAATTAAATAAATTGCCATTAAAACAGAAAAACTCCAGAATTTCAGTGGCAAACAAGCTTGAAACATCAAAACTCTTACCACTTCTAATAAGTGTCTATGTTTTCTCTCAACCACCCCGTCTTGTTGGGGTGTGTAAAAACAACTTTTCTAATGAATAATACCTAGTGATTTAAAAAGATTATTATAGTTAGTATTTATGAATTCTGTCCCATTGTCTATTCTAAATTTTTTGATATTTGTATCAAATTGTGTTTTTATTTGTTTACAAAACTCATTTAAAATACAGTACACTTGACTTTTAGTTTCCATTAGAAAAGTCCATGTGCATCTTCTATGGTCATCAACTAATGTTAGCATGTAATGAAAGTCGATATATGAGACCTCTTTATAACCCCATACATCATGTCACGGGCTCAGTCTTTTCACTGACGATCCATGCGGCACTAGTTACGATCTTCGTAAGAACTAGTAACTAGTCAGCCTTACTCGACGCAACACTCGGCGTTTAATAAAATTGACACAAGAATTCTAGAGATAGAGTAACTCTTACAAAGAATAGTATTATATTACTCGAATACTTGGTGATTTACAATGTAATACCTCACAAGTATTTATAGGACTAATTCTAGTTGTTACATTGATTGTGCACTAATTTAGGGATTCCTTATAATTATCAATCAAGGACATTCCTAATCAAGGACATTCCTTTTATATGTCAATTAGTGATGCACTAATCAAGGAATTCCTTTTAACTCTCAATTAGATGCGCTAATCAAGGACCTTCCTTCCAGTCTAGAATCTTCATTGGGTTGGGCTTAAGAGGGCTTAAGCCTCTTCCTCTTCTTGGGCCAGGAAGATTGGGCCGTGATATTCTCCTTAAGCCTCCTCTTCCTGGGCCAGGAAGATTGGGCTGTGACATTCTCCCCCACTCAATCTGGCGACGTCCTCGTTGCTTTCTCCTTGTAGGCCTGGATGATGTCTCCACATGAGATAAAAGTTTTGAGCGACGTGCTGGATTTCTAACCCATTTCTTCTCTAAGAAAGGGCCTTCATATTGCCTCACAAGCCCCTTATTAACTTTGGAAAATTGTCTCTCTTGATGGAGGAGAAGTTTTCCTATCACTCGGTTTCCTCCGAACTCCAAGTGTCTTCTCTTCTTTTACTCCCATTTCTTCATTCTTTTGGCGGTCTTGGCTATTTCGCACTTCTCTTTCTTGAATGGAAACTCCTCTAGTTGCCTCTTCAATTCCTCCAATTTGGGAGGTTTAATGCGATAAAGAATTTTCGCCGATGGTTTAGTACATTTTACTAACTCTTCTCTAATATCCACCACTCTCTTATGGTGGAGTTTCTCTGATACTCCAGTGGGCATTACATCGTGACCTTTCTCTAGTACAGTTGTAACTTTTGGATGTATCTTCTCTTTAGACGCAATTTTTTCATCTTCTTTCTCAGTGACAAAAGATGATGGGTAGGTGTCCTCCGCATCTTTTGAGAGTTGCATGGCAGATAGGTGCATAGTTTCTCTTTTGCCCTCTCTTGTCAAAGGTATTGTGCGAGTATTACCTTGCTCTAGAATGTACATCATATTGGCAGAAGGGAGTAGGATGGCATTTACCTTGTCTAGGAACTCTATGCCGAGAACCATTTTGTAGTCATCCATGTCGATAATGGAGAAATCTAGAAGGCCGGTCCACTCCCCCAAGTTGATCTTTACATTACGAGCAACTCCATAAGTCGCACTTGGTGCCGAGTTGACTGCTTTAAGCCACCCTTTCTCTTTAGTGTACTTAATCCCAGTCTTCTCGCCTCCTTTACCTCTAGAAAATTGTTGTTGACTCCCGTATCCAACAAAGCTTTCGCGGACTTTGACTTATCAAACTTTGCTGTAACGGCACTAAGTAGGTTTAACGACCCCAATCGAGCTTCATCGTGAAGGCGTTCTTGCTCCTCCATCAATGCTGATAGTTTGTTCTTCATTGGGCACTCTCTTGCTTTGTGCGGCCCTTCACAAAAGAAACACTTTATTCGGGGTTTCTCTCCACGTTTCTCGTCCCGATCTCCTTTATCATTGGATTTGATAAACTTAACTGGGTCTTCATTGTTATGGAGATAGTCTCCACCATTTTCCCCATTGTCATTCCTCTCATAGGTCGACTTTGGTTTCTCTTGCCTTCTCATCTCGACAAGAGATTCAGCCACGGCAATTGCGGAGCTTAGATCTTGGACACTACGTCGTTCCAATTCCAACTTCGCCCACATTTGTAGACAATCAGTGAAGGCAAACAAGGATTCGTCGTCTGAGTAGTTAGGGATCTCAAGGAGAGTAGCGATGAACTCCTTGACATACTCCTTGATACTCCCTATTTGTGAGAGCCGCCGCAACTTGGCCCTTGCTTCTCGAATAGCGTTTTCAGGATAGAACTGTCTCCTGAGTTCCTCCTTGAATTCATCCCATGTATTGATAGAACACGGGCTCAGTCTTTTCACTAACGATCCGTGCGGCACAAGTTACGATCTTCGCAAGAACTAGTAACTAGTCAGCCTTACTCGACGCAACACTCGGCGTTTAATAGAATTGACACAAGAATTCTAGAGATAAAGTAACTCTTATAAAGAATAGTATTATATTACTCGAATACTTGGTGATTTACAATGTAATACCTCACAGGTATTTATAGGACTAATCTAGCTGTTACATTGATTGTGCACTAATTTAGGGATTCCTTATAATTATCAATCAAGGACATTACTAATCAAGGACATTCCTTTTATATGTCAATTAGTGATGCACTAATCAAGGAATTCTTTTTAACTCTCAATTAGATGCGCTAATCAAGGACCTTCCTTCCAGTCTAGAATCTTCATTGGGTTGGACTTAAGAGGGCTTAAGCCTCCTCCTCTTCTTGGGCCAGGAAGATTGGGCCGTGACATTCTCCTTAAGCCTCCTCTTCCTGGGCCAGGAAGATTGGGCTGTGACATTCATGCATAAGTCAAAACAATTTTTGTTTGTGGTGATACTGTTTTGAAATGGCAACCTATGCATTTTAGATTTTTTACAAGCATCACATGGTTGAGAATTAAAAACAACATTCGGAAAAATCTTCTTGATTACAACATCAGAAGGATGACCCATTTTTATTATGAATTGTTTTAGAACATACTGAAACATTACAAACAAACTCAACATTATTCAAAATACTACTATCATCTAATAGAGAATCTAACAAATACAAGTCATTATAAAGTGATCCAGATGCTAGAATTGTATTCGAATTAAGGTCATGTATAGTACATTTTCTTTTATCAAAAACACATTCAATGTTTTTATGTTTTAAAAGTTTTGACATGGAAATCAAATTATATTGGAATTCTGGAACAAAAATACTTTTTCAAGAATTAATTCTTCTGTTAATTTTACTTTTCTTGCAAAATTAAAAAGTACATTTGTTCCATTTGGTAGGTTTATGAAATATATTTGGTTACATTTTTCAAATCAAACATAATCTCTTTTTCTTGACAAACATGGTTACTTGCACCAGTGTCAAAAATCCAAACTTGTTTTTCAACATAATTTTTTATTGTATTCATTATATTTTGTTTAGTTTTAAAAAACATTTTCTGTTTGAAAAGTATTAATACAATACGTACATGTCTATCTTTTGAAGAAGATGTTCTATTCTTGTTTCCATTCTGCAATTGTCTCATCAACACGTCCAGTGATTGTATTGCTTCCATGAACACAACTTGATTATCAACTCTTCTAGGTTTGACCACTTCTAGATCAAATGGAGCTTCTACAATGTTCACCGATTTCTTTCCTTTGTAGTCATTATTTTCTCAAAACCAATCTGGAAATCCAATAATTTGGAAACACCCTCCCTTCAAATGACCGCTCATTCTACAGTGTGTACATTGCAAATCATGTTTAGAAGTGTTTCCTCGATAATCTTTCAGATCTCATGTGTTGTTTCCTTTGTTGTTAAAATGTGATTCCCTTCTTGTGTTTTGTAGGACATAATAGAATGTCCTTAAGATTTTTTCCCAACTTCATTGATTTGTCTTTGTCTTTGGACAGAAAGTAGTGCCGAATAGGCTCTGTCAATGTTAGGGGGCAAATCCGAGTCCAAAATTTGGTTCCTCACAAAATCATATGAATCATTTAACCTAGTCAAGAATTGACTAAGACGTTTCTTGACGTCTTGTTCTTCAAATTGACTAGAAAGAATGGAACAAGGATTAATTATAACCTTGTATTTACATCGGGGTATTGGATTGATACTACAAAACTCATCCCACAATCTATACATCTTTGAGTGATATTTCTCTAGACTTGTGTTCCCTTGTTTCATAGTATTATTCTCTTTCTGTAACTGAAAAGAATTTTATTCATTCTTTACCTGATACCTTTTCTTCAACCCTTCCCAGAGTTCTAAAGTGGTCTCCAAATGAATGAAGTCCTCCTTGATATTCTTCGCTAATGAGTTTAATATCCATGATCTCACTAATGAATCTTCTTTCCTCCATCGTTTACAATCGTTGTCATTATTAGGATAAGGAATTGCATTATCCACGAACCCTAATTTTGATTTCGCTGTTAAGGCGATCCGAATGCTACGACTCCAACTGATATAATTTTCGCCAGTGAACGAAGTCATAAAAATCGGAACACCTGGGTTTTCATTAGCCCCCACATCGAGCGGATCGTCTGCAAGCTTCATTACACGTTATGTGTGTTTACCTCTCTGTTGTTTCTTCAATATGTAGGTAGAACTTCTGTCTTCTGATTCTTCTACCATCGCCTCTTCTTTTGATTCGTCGTCTAGCTATGATACCATGTCAAATTCCAAGATCTTGTTTTCTTAGAGAGTTTGAGAAGAGCAAGAGAATCTTAAATAGAGAAAGATAAATTGTAAAAACTTAGTGAATCATACGGGCTCACCTCTCGTATATTAGAAATAGAATGATTGTTTACATATTACATTTTAGTCATTCATTTATCTTCTATTAACTAAATAGAAGACTTAACTTATAAACTTACAACTGTATATAGACTTACAACTGTATATCTCACTAATGATTCTGATAAAGAATGTTCATCCAGTTAGAATCCCGTGGACCAAGCACATGTTTTAGGATCTTTGTCAAACTCATCTCAAATTTCTTAATTACTTATCTAGATTAGCCAAAACCTCTTACTTAACATTTTACTTTTTCATCTCTATAAAACCTTTAAGAACAAAGGTAAAATGTTTGACCCAATAATTTATAGATCGAAAATAACTTACTCACGTGCTCTAATTACATCCGTATATGCAGATTCATCAGTTTACCTCCTTTGATCCAGCTAGCTCACATTCAGTTAGGCCGCTTTCATGTTTGGATAAGTTATGTAGTGAATATGGTCAGTGTGCTAATAACAATAGTCAATGTGGATTTTGGTTTAGATATATAGACGGTAGTCAATCATCTGGCTACTATTTAAAGATATATTGCAGTCTTCTTCGGCAAACACGTCTATTATTTTTGGGTAAGAATTAATTGATCGGAGAATCCTATTGTAGTTTTCTATCAAAATTAAGAATACTGCAATAATTTTTTATGTATTGGTTGCGTATCTCTAGGAAACATCTAATAATTTCAATTTGTTTTAATAGGTGTAGCACTTCGGTCAAGGGACCGGTATTTGAGGGAGGTCGAGCCATCGACGAAATTTTTGGATTTGTCCAGGGCCACTCGTCTGTCTTGTCGCAGTTGATATCTCAAAAGGTTATGCCCAATGTTTTTTCCCACTGTTTGAGAGGAGACGAGGGAGGTATAGTTGTTCTTGGAGAAATTATGCATCCCAATATGGTGTATAGTCCGCTCATTAATCCAACAGAGTATGCTCATTAATCCAACAGAGTATGCAATTATTCTTTGTATTTAATCAAAGTTGCTAATTTTATTTAGTAGCCTTTACAAGCTAATTAAATATCTTTTTGGAACATTAGGGCTTATTATAAGCTAGACCTCCATAGCATTAGAGTGAATGACCAAACTATAGCCATAAATCAATCCGCATTCAAGATATCAGATACTCGAGGAACTATTATCGATTCTGGTACAACATTAGTATATCTACGATCCCTTCATAATCGCAGTAAGTTGAAGACATTTTTTTTAACTTTAAAGATGTTGAAAACCATATTATGAGTTTTTCGTTAAAATTTTTAACTACAATTGTGAATTTGAATTTTACAGATTACTAATGCAATTTCTCAGCATGCTACATTAATGATTTTTGATGGAGATCATCATTGTTATAAATTACCCAACATGTTCTTCTTTCACATATAGAAAGTGCTTATTACTTTTTATTTCATAATTTATAATTCTATATGCAATTGTGTAGTGGGGCTCAAATGTTTCCTCGGGTTGCATTTAGTTTTGAGGGCGGAGCATCAATGATATTGATGCCAAACAATTATCTTGTTATGTTAGTGAGTGAACATTTTCTATGCCCAATGGTTAATTAGAAAGATGTTATAATTGTTTATTTATGTTTTTAAAGCTTCATTATATGGCTAATGAATACATCTCCTCAATAAATATAATTATTATTAATATATATTTTTTATCTATAATTTTTTTCATTAATAGACCGCTATTCATTTTTAACACAAAACAAGACAAGTAGTTATTTAATATATATCTTCTTAATCCACCTAAGCTGTACACTCTTCTGGGTTTCGCTCTATTTGCAACATCCTTTTGCAAAAGTAACAAGTATGGGACAAATGAGACTTGAACATTCTGTTTATATAAAAAAAAATATTAATATTACATATAATTAAAATAATATTAAACTAAATTGTTTATGAAAATATATTATATCGTATGATATAAATTCAAGCCCTCCACTGAGATCTTGCATTTTATCAACCATAAAAGGGACACGATTTAGCGCTTGAACAATCAAATTTGGTGATGAATCGAATTAGCAGGTATCCATCATCTAGTCCCGTTCTTGGGATACTTTTACTCATCCATGTCGGTTTGTCGGTTTGTCAGTTCGGTTGGTAACCAACCGCTGAATCATGTTTGTACCATCTTCAATTAAAATAATCTATTATTAAATAATTTAATTTTTTATATAATATATATTATAAGTTCAAATGACAAAACTTGTTTATAAAAGATTAAATTTCACGGTTTGACACTAAAAATATTTACTTATACTGACACATTAAATAAGCTTTATCGGCGTATATTTGTGCCGTAAAAGTATTACCGACACATAAATTTACGCGGTAAGAAGGGGAGTCAATAAAAGATTTACAGACACATAAACTTGTGCCGGTAAAAAGTAATTATGTGCCGGTAAAAGATTTACCGACATATAAAGTAAATCATTTTAATATATTCAAATTGTTTACCTTATTAATTTATATTAAATTTTAAATATTTTATAAACAAATTAAAAATTAAAATATTTAATATAAAAAATACTATATTCTTATCTGATGAATTTTGAGTTATTCAATTACATATTATTAGATAATAATTTTTAAAACTTAAAAGTTCACTTCAGAAATTAAAAGTTACAACTTAAAAAAAAAGAAAAAGATGTGAGATCTATTCCTCTTCAAGTGGTAAAACGGACCACAAAATCTTTGTTATATAATCATCATCAAACTCTGCCAAAAAAAAAAAAAAAAAGACAGAATTTAGAGTTTCAAATGTTCATTTATATGTCAATAAAGTTAATGTTATTACACTTTCACCTACCTACTACTTACCTCGGTCAATAACTTTCTACTATGTCTGTAATATCAAATCATACAAACAAATATTAGCTTTAAACATATCATCAAACTGAAGGAAAAATGAGTTAATATTAATTAATAAAAAAACCAACATAGACAAATACTTTAAGAACATACAAATCTATATGATTAAACTAGTCTAGCATATGATTTTCTTATATTTTTAACTCGTGGTTTTCAAAAGAAATCTAAATGTCACTCTAATTATGCAAGACAATTGCTCACACTAAGTTATTCATAAAAGAAGAACTAGACGCATGACATTATATACTTGACTACAAAACTATCAAAAGTAGATTAAACTCCTTCCCTAGTTAAAGATAATAAATAAAGACCAATCTAGCTCCACCACCAATAATCATCACAATATAAGCAAATCATCAAATTGAAACAAAAAACTCATTTTCAAACAAATGGAATAAACCCTATTATAGAGACTATTTTCTTGTGCTTTTGACCTACACAGAACCAATCATTGCATTGCTTCAATCAATTAAGGTGAAATACCAAAATATATAATCAAACATCTTAATTTTAAAAGAATTAACCATATTAATTACTTACTTACCAACTAATGCTTTAATATATCCTCTATTAGTTTTTGTCTAAAATCAAACAAAATATGTATAATATAGTTCATGTTATGACAACCAAGAAAAACATTTATTTCGTGTTAGGATCGATGTTGACAATAGAGACATGGGTTTGGCTATTGTGAACAGCTTATACACTTTAATTCATTTTTAACTCTATTAGAAGATAAAATCTATTTCTATTCTTCGCAAATCTTCACAAATTCTTGAACAAGTTCAAGTGAGGAAACGTCTGTTGGATTTGAAGCTTCAGACTGATGAATGTAAATGGCAGAAAGTAAAGGACACAAGGTTTGTTTATGGATGTTCAGAGTAAACCCTTCTACGTCACCCCTTCTTTCTCAACAGGAAGGATATTCACTAGAAGGCTTTGATTTGAATATAACCCACTACACAAACCCAGTAAAAACCATAGGACTTAACAACAGCTTGCTTCTAAGCTTTTAGCTAACACTCTGTTGAACAGAACACCCTCTATTCAACTTACAACACTGAGATTTTATACAGAGAACAATGAGTGAATTACAGGATAATCACACAAGCATATAGTGAATGATTAGCGCTTGAGCTTAAGAGATTGAATAATCAAAGAGTGAGCTTAAGCAACTTGTAAGACTAGTATTTTGTAAAGCAGATTGATTGAATCTTGTAACCGGTAGTTCATCCGTTGTCCTTGAGCTTCTATTTATAGTTGAAGTACAGCAACGGTCGAATCTTCTTTGAGGACATGTGTCCTCCTTTTGTTGGACCACCGCCAATACTACGAAAGTACATCAGATTGAGCATTGGGATCGTGTCCATACAAGACAGATAGGGCGCCGAATATGCTATGATAGAATGTTGTACAAGAATGTATAAAACAACGTAGGAAATTTGAATATTGGCGTATGTGGAAGTTGTTCATTGGTTCAGATCAGCTGGTTTGTCAGAATGTTGAAAACGGTAACTGCAGATGAGTTGAGTGAGAACGTAGTTAGACGCTTCTTCGGCCGTCTAATTGTTCTTCCCTTTAGACCAAGTCTAATTGCACTTCCCTTTAGACCACGTCTAAAGGAGTTAGACGGTGTCTAACTGCGCTTCCCTTTTGACCACGTCTAACTGTACTTCCCTTTAGACGACGTCTAAAGGAGTTAGACGACGTCTAACTACGCTTTCCTTTAGACGACGTTTAACTGCGCTTCCCTTTAGACCACGTCTAAAGGAGTTAAACCACATTTAACAAGACAGTCTTATTTAGATATGTACATGCACAACGACAAATAACTCAACTTAGTTTTATTCAAATCATATCATCAAAATTATGTTGTGCATAATCTTTTATGTTAATTAATTATTTCTTTCTTTCTTAATTTTTCCTTTTCTTTGTTTAATTTAACCCAACAATTTCCCCCTTTTTGATGATGTTAAAATTGAGTTAGAACAATCGAGTTAAGAACACAAATTCAATTTAAAATACGAACTTAAGAATTATCCAAAGTATTTAAACAGAAATAAAAATACATAACGTAAGATGATAAATTTAAGATTCTTCCCTTTTGATTCTTGGAATATCGTCTTGAAAAACCGATTTTCCAGTTTAAAGGTTATGCAACCGACCTACAACTCGATCACCACCGCCACCTCCTCTATCGTTTCTATGACCGCAGTCACCTCGATTAGATTGGTAGCTAACTTAGCCGCCTTGAGCAGATTTTCTTTTGGATCGAGTGCCATGAGTGCCTGACCCCCTTCTACTACTACCTTCTCCTTTTAACATTATCAAGGTCGGCATCGACAATGGCTCTGACTTTGGAAGCTTCAGCCTCAACGTCATCTTCATCCTGGAAACGCCTAGCTATAGTCTCTACTTGTTCTAGGCATTCGGCTTCTACACTCCTCAACGATTTGGAAACCTCCACCACTTGAAGACTTACTGATTCAATCAAAGACCTTGTCTCATGGTGAAGCTCAAGACTGAAGGACTTTGACTCGACATGAATATCAATATTCTGTTTGTGCATATTTTGCTTCATCTTCTTATATTGAGTGTGAAGAAGCTTTACTTCATACATGTTTTTAAGCAGATTTTTATAGGTTCCTTTCTAAGCAACAACTAAGGCAGCATTGCCTTCATTGTTTGTTGCAGATCCCCTTTCAAGATTTTGCAGTATGGATGACATATTTAGTATGTTATGCTGCATCGTGCCTAACGCATCCATAATACCCTTGCGGAAGCTCGCATCTCCAGGAGAGGCTTCCTTAGAGGAAGGAGGGGCCGAGGAGACAATTTACGAGCCTGTAGGAACATTTACCATTTCCCTAGAGTCGCTTTCATTCCTTTGAATTTCACCACATAACTCCAAAATGCAACCTAAGATGTCTTCAGAGCAAAGAGAATGTTCAGAAAGATGTTCATTAAGGGAACAGACTATCCTCCCAAGAGATAAGTGATTAAAGGTTGGAGGAGTAGGCATTCTTTCTTTAGACGTCTTCTCTTCGGACGAAGAAGAAGAGTTAACATTTTTGGATTCAGGAGCTCTATGGGATCTGATATGTTTCCCCTCAGTAGACGGGGTCTGCTCTTGTTTAGATGGCTTCAAGGGTTCCCCCTCAGCGGATGGCGTCGGTTCTGGTTCAGACGGCTTTGAGAGTTCCCTCTCAGCTGATGGAGCCGGCCTCTATTCGGATGACTTTGAGGGTTCCCCCTCAGTAGATGGAGACTTCCTTTGTTCAGACGCTAGGGGAACTTCGGACATCTCTTTTTGAATGGATGGCGTCTACTCAATTTCAAGAACAACAACCTCCTCCTCTATGAGATGAATCTCTTATTGAACATCAGACGAATGGGGTGTTTATTCAACAGAATGATGGGCCAAGAATCACCTTTCCTTAAAAGACGATTTGGCTAACTCGATGAGATAAAGATCTTCCTTTTCTTCATCTTCAGAAATTATCTGTTTCGCCCTGAAAATCCATCGGGGCTCACCATGAGGAGCTCACATGTCATGAAAGGATATCATTTCCTCATCGTCGTTTGAGCAGTTGAGATATGCACTCGATGGTTTGATTTGAATACCAATTGATTTAGACAACACTTTTCCATAAACAAATCGGCTGGCAATGGAGAAAAAGGACTCCATGAGTAAACGAATGAGATTTAGAATCTTCGCGTCCACTTGAGTCGTCTTTTCAAAGGAGTTGAATTTTGCTCTCTATTGACAATAATATGGGTAAAGTGCTTTCCCTATCACGTTTTCCACAACAAGCTCTCTTTTCTTAAGAGCTTCATAGACATTCTTTGTTTTCTTCTAGGAGAATATTTTATTCTCTATTTTCAACATTTCCTTCCACTCCTTTGCTATATTTTTACTGGTCTAGTAAAAAAAAGGTCAATGCCGACGGTAGGAGTTGTTGGTATTGGGTTGTAAACTGTCGGTAGTTGGTAATAACGACAGTGAAAAGAGCTGTCGTCAGTCGTCGCCATTGCCCTTGTCGTTATTGCTCAAAAACACAAATACCAACTACTTTAGTACCGTCGCCATAGAATGTTCTATGCTGACAGCTCAAACAGTCGCTATAGAGAAGTAAATGGCGACCACCCTTACCGTCGCCATAGAGAAGTAAATGACAACCACTCTTACCGTCGCCATAGAGAAGTAATGGCGACCACCCTTACCGTCGCCATAAAGAAGTAAATGGCGACCACTCTTACCGTCGCCATAAAGAAGTAAATGGCGACCACACTTACCGTCGCTATAGAGAAGTAATGGCGACCACCCTTACCGTCGCCATAGAGAAGTAAATGGCGACCACTCTTACTGTCGCCATAAAGAAGTAAATGGCGACCACACTTACCGTCATTATATTTATGTACCGACAAATTTTACCATCGCTATAGACTAGAGAATCATTCCAATTTTGTTTAAAACATGATATACTAATAATAAATTTATAAAATATTAAAAAAATAAATTATATTCATAAATATATCTACTAGTATAAAATTATTTATTTCAATATTCTCAAAGTTTAAATGTTTAAAATCTAAGAAGGCATCAAAATTTACATAATGAAAATTCCAAATTTGGGATTCGAAGATGGCGCAACTGTCTGTCTCATATGCTTGTCTTTTTAGCTCCAGAAACTGGTCCAAGATTTTGCAGCAGCATGTTTGCTTGTTGATTGCAATTGATTTCCAACTTCTATATTTATTTGATGAGATACCTTCGCTCTCTTTACTTGGGAATCTGAATCTGAACATCGATTTGGCGTTTCATGTATATGACATTTCTTCATCATACATTGGTCAAGTTCCATTGAAGTTAGTCTCACACTCAAGGGTTGTTTCTTTGTCTGAATGTAGATGTAATATTAGACATGATTAATAGAAAAACATATAAGTGAATAAAGAATTCTAAAAACAATACAAACCAATATACTTTGGATCCATCCACATCCATAGCCACATCTAAGTGAATAAAGAATTCTAAAAACAATAAAAGACAAATTACCTTTAGATCCATTCACATCGATAACCACATCTTTCTCTTCAGCAACAACAAAAATGTAATTATTTATAACAAATTCTCGAGAAAGAAGTCCTCTAGAGCATCCTTAATTGCAAATTCAGAATGTTAAAGAAATTAAGCAAGGTCATATAGTATTAGTCTTTCACATTGTAAGATCAAGTTCTATTAATATTCAAGATAATCAGAAATTAAGCATTTGTAGCTTCACAAGGAATAACTCACCTTGAAGTCATGCTTAAAAGCTATCTAAAGTTGACCCTCACGTACTATGCGAAATTTCTCATAAACACTCTGTTGAAAAGCTCATCCATAAGTTAAAATCATTAATTTAGACGCAAGTCTAAACTCACGTGAAAAATTTAGATAGAGAAGCTCATCAATTAGCTTTAGCAGCTCTCTTTTTACGAACTCTTACTCAAGAGCTGAATCCACATTCAACTGAATCACCTATGAACTAAGTGCCTTCAATGTCCCAATACTTCCTGCCAAATGAGTAAATATAGGACTACAACAACACACCAATTTTATATCAGTAAAAACAACTTTCATAACATTTTTAAAAAGCCAAATTAATTATCTATTACCTTGGTGTTGAGATGATGGAGAACTACTCCAACCTATCTACATCTGCAATTTTTGGCACCACGAAGAACCTAGGCACAATAAACAACTTTCCAGTATTGACAGTTATTTCCAATACCCTTTTTCCTGTCTACTCCCACAACATAAGCTCGCCTACTTCCCCGGACAATATAGGTCACTTGAACCCTGGTGAACACATAATACAGCCGGCTAACCTCACCAGATCAGCCCCAAGTCCAACCTTCCCAACCAACAGAAGGTTCTTAGGTGTCAAAACAACCACCCTTCTTCAATTTTTTATGTCAATGTCTAAAGGAGCTTACTCACAGTTGAGTGTCATTCCTTCGCGATGGCCAGTCTTAGGCTCGGGCATCTTGGAATTTGCATCAACCTTGATTATGCCACAAACCTGTTGTTTTCCAATAAGGTTCTTGACAACATCCTCTAGCAAGTCCCAAGATCTGCTCACAAACTCTATTGAGAAGCTAGTGAAGATGCCATTTGTGCCTACTAGAAGAAATCTGTGAAAGAACCGGCTTTGTAGGATTTTGAGATTTCACCCAAGAAAAGGAGTACAACTTTGTGTCTTCCTTATTGTACCACCAGGTAACACATTCAAAAGGAATAACAAGGGCATTACCCTTCTTGATCATTACCAATTTCTCTTCTTTCTCTGGCATTATAATCTTAGCAACACTAGTGCCTATAAATGGTAACCATTGTCGAATGTTAGAATGTTACAAATAGAAAAAATAATCTCAAGCAATGGAAACAGGACATGAAGGGGTGTTTCAAACAGAATCAACTAAGTTATTTTCTCATGATTTGATCACCTGAAAACTAAGAACTCAAGAACATCCATCGCAGCTATAAAAGAATCTATTGCAACGGTTCATTATTTGCATCCAATTTATCTTACGCACACCTAGGAGGGGAATTTGGGAGCCTAATCTATCATTTTCCCGTTGTTTTTGAATAGTCAACTGCACAACAACGAATATAATATAATAAGGATAACACCTAAAGATCCTAGCATATAATACGATCTCTTAATGAGCATGAGATTCAAGACAACTATAAATTCATATTTCATTTGTGATTAGGGTAAACATTGAAGGATTGTCTCTGCCAAAAGAAAGATTAATAAAAGATTGAAAAATCAGGAAGAACATTCATATCCAAAACTTAATCCGATCTACCGCTATAACAGCTAATCAAATTCAGTAAACGGATCGGTCGTTCTACGAATTGATAAGATTTAAAATCTTTGTAATATTCACTCTGTACCATGCTTAATTAGATCAACATCAAGAAACCAATAGATCAGCTAAATCAAACATTAGAAATCTTAACTACGAAAACAAATACTACGGAAAAAGCAACTGATGCATAATCCTTCATTTATTGGAAGCAGAAATTCAATTAAGGATTACAGAACTTAGACAAGATCTAGAAAACGTTAAGCTGAAAATTGAACCTAGAGCTTTAATCGATCAAGAGTGAGAGAGATGATATCAAATTGATAAGATCGTGCACACATACAGTGCAAGAAGAATATATATTTTGATTGTACCTTAGAGAACGGTGCATGAGTGATGAGATCATAACCTTATCCCTAGAAGAAAGATGGACATTTATGATAAACACGGTAAAAATTAAATAAATAATTACAATGACGGCTCCAATCGGGACTTTTCAGCTCCTTAGGCGTCGTTGCCCCAGTGTAAGTCGTGATTCCATGTTGCTAATCTATCACACCTTGTTGCCTATGCTGATCCATTATTGAGGCATTGTTCATTCAGAACTAGTAAAAGGAAACCCCTGAATGTATCAACTATACAACGGATAGATGCAGCAAGGCATAATAAGCAGTATAGAGACAGAGGGAGATGATCGGTTGAAAGGATTTTGTATAATGTTTTCCATCCTTGCACTGTTTAATAAATGCATCATTTATCAATTTCTTATTAAATAAATATTATTAATTTCATATTTATTTTTTTATAATTTATAATTTTTTAAAATTAGTTTATATAATATATATTTAGATAACCTTTTTATATATAAAATTATTTGAAAAATACTATTTTTAAATTTAATTATATAAATACAAAATTAAATATATATCATATTTTTATATATAATAACTAATTTAATGAATTAGAAAATAAATAATCTAAATCATTTATTTAAAATTTAATTATCAATACTAAAATAAAATTATTTGAAAGTGTTTATAATTTTTTTTTGTCTAACCACTCAATTTTATTAATGAATCAAATTGAAGATTTCATAATTGATTTTTTTTATAATAAAAAATATATATTATAAATAAATAAAACTTAAGGATATATGACGAGGGCAACAAAAATGGTCGGAATAAAGGGTCTAATACCGACTATTTTTTAAGTGGTCGTTATTGATACCTCTTATACCGATGGGAATGAGTCTGGTCGGCATATATATACCAAATGCCGACTGTTTTTGAGTCCGTCGGAATATGACGTCGGTATTGAGTCTTTTTTTACTAGTGTTATTTTCTTGTATGGGGAATGGAGTCTGTGGCTCATCCACGTATCTAAAGCTTCGATTCTTTCAGCTCCTTTCACTTCAACCTCTTCCATGATAAGGTCGACCATTTGATCATCTTCAGATGTGTGTTCAGGAGAAAACACAACCACATCCTTTTCTTTCCCTGGAACTTCGGTAGGTTTAAGGGTAAGAACTTATTCTCTAATCGTAATACCTCACGGTGCTCTAAGTAGAGTGAATAGAGACATGTTTTTAGTAAAAACATTCTCTGGAATAGTAGTGGTAGGGGCAGCAACCGTCTGGACGGGTGCTTCTTTATTAATAATAAAAACAATAGAAGTAGGCACAACCTCCTGCTCTGCTTCAGGAATATGAACTTCAATAACGTCAGCAACTTTATTGGCTACTGGTTTAGTAGAGAAGACAATCATGTCTTCTTTTTAAAAGTTCTCAACAGGGTGACCAATTGGCTCAACAGTTGGTCCATCAGCTTATTCCACCACGGGAACTTCAACATTGGGAACTACGACCATAGGGACAGAAGGGGTTACCTTGGAAACATACTAAATGACACCCCGGGCAAGTGATTCCAGCACCCACTCGCACTGACTGGCCAGAACATCAGTAAATGATTGATGTGGAGAAACCTTGGTGGACGTCCTAACGACTGTAGACATCTCCGAATTATCAGCAACATGAGCAGACGTCGCAACCCACTCCTTCATTGGGCTAGCAAAAGGCGATGGAGAGTAAGAGGAGAAAGGAATGACAACAATGGGGTTTCTTTCGACTCTTGCCCTTTTTAGAATGGAGTCAACTTTTCCAAAGTCCCTAATAGGTCTCCTCTTTTGGTTGTTTGAATTGACAGTGGACTCAATAGTAGTAGGCCTAGCCCTCTTAGAATGAGTCTTTCGGCTAGGAGTCGTCGGGCGCTTGGATCGAGTGATCAACTGACCACTTGTCTGAGGAACAGAGGATTCGGGCTTCGACTCCTTCACGAGTTTCATCCGAGCCAAGAAGCTTTTCACAGATATCTTCGTCATTACTCGGTAGGGGTTAACAGTCGCACCCCTCACCCATAGGAACTTGCAGATACTCCAAGGGCCAGCCGAGTTGGACTAAGAAGCCTGCACTCTTCTTGCTCAATAGAGAAACCATCTGGCATAGAGTTGAGAAAAGAAAGGACTCCCATTTGATTGGCATTCCGTTGGTTATAGACGCCATATACTCAAATCGATCTTGACTATAAAAATCTTCCCGTTGATATTAACCGGACCGCCTATGTCCAAGAAGAGGGTTTGCATTTCTTAAATAGTTTCTTCCGGAATCGCGAAGTCAAAAGCGTGCCCCTCCGATGGAAGTTCGAAGAACTCGACAAATAAGGTTTCGGAAATGGATATATGGATGCCCTTCACAGTCGCCTTAATGAAATCTCTGACAACTTACCCTAAACTCAAGAGCTCTCTAACTTCCTCTTCATAGAGAGTGAATGGGCCACTAAAGAACTTCCTGAGGCCAGTCGCCTCCATGGTTTTGAACATATCAATGGCGTCTTGCCGTTCATAAGCGTAGACCGATTCAAAGTCTACCTGCAAGATGTTTTGAGAAAGTGAATCAGTCTTCTTAGCAGCCATCTTAGAGAATGTAGAAGAAAGGATTCGGGTTTCTTTAGAGAGAAGATAAAGAGGAATCTCTAGGATCAAGGGTTTTTTAGAAGAAATCTCAAGGATGGCGTGAAAACGTTCTTTTGGCATGCAATATGTTTTTAAATAGAATTCGAGTAGTCACGTGTCCAAAAGGCATCATTATAAATAAAACCGTCACTTAATTTAAAACCTTTTTCCAAGGAGAGTTATCATTAAAAAAGACATCATTTAAAAGTCTTTCACAAAATCTCTAATAAATGCAAAGTATTGCTTTATTAGGCCGTCAAAAATATTAGTCATGTTTTAACATTAAAAGATACATGTCTCAATGTTATACAATATTTGGAAATATTTATCAGATTTTATTTTATCTAATAAATATATTTTCTCCAAATAATTTTGAAAACAATGACTGCTATTTACTATTTGAGCGGGAAATAAAAGTGACAACGCATAGAAAAATGAAAATTGTCCTCAACTCGTCCGAAGATGAGAAGTCTAATGGACGCACATAGTTAGATGTCGTTTATCCGCATGGCTTGCGTCTAAGATGGGTCGACGTCTAGTTCAGACGTTGTCTAAACGCGCTCATCTACAGACGTCTAACCACGCTAAAACAGCAAGTTGCTTAAGCAACAACTCCTACAAGTACATGATTTCTTTAGACGACCGATCTAATTAGTCCAATTAGGACATCCGTCTACCTATGTCTGTTCAACCAACTTCAACAAATTTTCCATCTCAATTTGTTCATGTTTAATTAATATAAATTAATTGAGGTCTACAAGACCCAAAATATTTTTAAAGTAAGAAAGCTTAGTCTCGGGGAGTGGCTTCTTGAACTCGTCTACCACTTACTGATCTATTGGAGCATGTTTTAGACGGATATTCTTATGACTAACATGCTACCGGATTCCTCCATGCAGCTGACCTGTTGTACCTATAAAATAAATATTTACAGCTTTTTGGTACCCATATTCACTTGGGTCCTCGATCAATCTGTCCTTTGGGAATCCATATTTGAGTTATCTTGATGGATTTCCCATGTTGTTTTGTGATCAATGCGTAAGACTTTGGCTTAACAGATATTTTCCTGCTAGCAGCTGATCCGTTAACCTTAGAGGATGGTTTTTTTTTTTCTAAAACTCCTTGACTTCCTATCAGGTTTTGGTTTGCCAAACTTACTGGATGTTCCCTTCATGGGTTTCAGCCAACTTTCAGTTGACTTAACTATCTCATCCTTTAAGGCTAGATCTTCACAACTAGGATCAGTTCCTTTATCAGTTAAATTATCCCTAACAAAGCTTATTGTCTTAAGCTTGTCTTTCACTAGGTTTAACTTTTCACAAGACTTGTCTGGGCTGGCACTGTCAAATCCTAAACTGGATTTGCATCTGGCAGGCCTCAACATACTTATCTGTTGTCTGACTACATCTCCAGACTTTGTCCAGGAACTGACCACATATGTCAAACGTTGGTTATCAAAAAAAAGTGTTGAGGCTCAGCCAACTTTGTCTAGTAACATTTTCCTCGAGCTTCTCATTCTCAGATGAGAGCTCAACCACTTTGTTTTCAAACTCTTTTGGTTCAGAAGTTTGAGATAAAGAAGAGTTATCAGTTTCATATTTCAATCTCATTTCATTACAAGAGTATGACAAATTCTTGTACTCAATGACCATGTCATTAAGTGCAACAGTTAAGTCATCTCTTGTAAACTCTTTAGAGGAGAAGTCAAATACCTCAGATTCTTCCTCTTCCATGAAGCATGTAACGTTTTCATCATTGCTGTCGCTAGATAATGAATCATCTATGTCGCTTTGGGCCTACTTGGCCTTGCTATAAGTAGCCATGAAATCCTTTAGTTCTTTCTGTTCCTTCTTGAAATCATTTCTCTTGTCATCACGCTTTGACTTCCTACATTCCACCTTGAAGTGTCCTAGTTTATCACAGTTAAAACATTTCAAGTTAGCCTTATAGTTACTCTTATCATCATTGTTATTATTTGAAGATCTTGAGTTATGATTGCTCTTCTTCATGAATTTTCCGAATTTCTTCACTAAGAGAGCAATGGCGTCGCTGCTGATCTACTCCGTAGTAGTGTTCACAGCAGTGACAGTAGGTGGCTCCTTAGTAGTCACCAACGCCTTGGTAGAAATGACAGATGTGGAATTCTCCTCTTCGTTCCTAGATTTTATCTCAAACTCGTAGGCCTTCAGATCGGCTAGCAAATCATAGAGCTTTATCTTGTTGAGATCTTTGGATTCCCTTATCGCCATTATCTTGATATCCCACTCTCCGGGTATAGCACACATGAATTTGATTGTAACCTCTTTATTGCTATAAGTCTTGCCCAAAGTGGAGAGAGTAGTAATGATTTTACTGAATCTCTCATCGAACTCAGTCATCGTGTCTCTAATACGCATCTTGATGTTGTCAAACTGCTGTGTAGAAACCATGAGTTTGTTTTCTTTGGTTTGCTCGTTGTCCTCATAAAGTTGAGTCAACTTCTCCCAAATTTCTTTTACAATGGGGTATGTGATGATCTTGTTGAACATTTTATCATCCAATGTTTTGTAGAGGATGTCATTAGCTATGTTGTCGAGGTTGTTCTTCCTCTTATCTTCACTGGTCCATTCAGATATTGGCTTCTCAATCTTTATCGGACCATCGGTGATGAAAAACCATATGTCATCATCTATTGCAGATAAATGAGTTTGCAACAAAACATAGGAACTTTGTTGGTGGCATCCAAAAACATGATTTTGGATCTGATGATGCTTGATAATAGAAAACGAGTCTCTAATACCACTTGTTAGGATCGGTGTTGACAATAGAGATAGGGTTTGGCTATTGTGAACAACTTATACACTTCAATTAGATTTTAACTTTGTTAGAAGTTAAATTTTGTTTTTATTCTTCACAAATCTTCACAAACTCTTGAATAAGTTCAAGTGCGGAAACGTTCATTGGATTTGAAGTTCAGACAGATGAATATAAATGGCAGAAAGTAAAGGACACGTGGTTTGTTTATGGATGTTCGGAGTAAACCCTTTTACGTCATCCCTTCTTCCTCAACATGAAGGATATTCACTAAAAGACTTTGATTTGAATAGAACCCACTACACAAACCCAGTCAGAAACCATAAGACATAACAATCGCCTACTTCTGAACTTCCAACTAACACTCTATTGAATAGAACATCCTTTTTTCAACTTACAACACTGAGATTTCATACAAAAAGAATAATGAGTGAATTACAGGATAATCACACAAGTAGACAGTGAATGATTAGTGCTTGAGCTTAAGAGATTGAATAATCAAATAGAGAGATTAAACAACTTGTAAGACTGGTAGTTTATAAAGTAGATTATTTTAATCTTGTAACCGGTAGTTCGTCCGTTGTCCTTGAACTTCTATTTATAGTTGAAGTACACCAACAATCGAATCTTCTTTGAGGACACGTGTCCTCCTTTTGTTGAACGACAGCCAATAGTACGAAGGTACATCAGATTAATCATTGGGATCGTGGTCGTACAAGACAGATAGGGCGCCAAATATCCTCTAATAGAATGTTGTAAAGGAATGTACAAAACATTGTGGGCAATTTGAATATTGGCGTACGTGGCAGTTATTCATTGGTTCAAATCAGCTGACTTGTCAGACTGTTAAAAACGGTAACTACAGATGAGCTGAGTGAGAATGTAGTTAGACGCTTCTTCGGTCGTCTTAAGGAGTTATACAACATCTAACCGCGCTTCCCTTTAAACCATGTCTAAAGGAGTTAGACCGCGTCTAACTACGATTCCCTTTAGACCGCGTCTAACTACGCTTCTCTTTAGACGATGTATAAAGGAGTTAGACGAAGTCTAACTGTGCTTTCCTTTAGACCACATCTAAAGGAGTTAGACGGTGTTTAACTGCCCTTTAGACCATGTCTAAAGGAGTTAGACCGCGTCTAACTGCGCTTCCCTTTAGAGCACGTCTAAAGGAGTTAGATGACGTCTGAATGCGCTTCCCTTTAGACCACATATAAAGGAGTTAGACGATGTCTAACTACGCTTCCCAGATCACATTTAAAGGAGTTAGACCGCGTCTAACAAGACAGTCTTCTTTAGATATGTACCTGCACAACGGAAAATAACCCAACTTAGTTTTATTCAAACCATATTATCAAAATTATGTTGTGCATAATCTTTTATGTTAATTAATTATTTATTTCTTAATTAATTTTCTCTTTTCTTTGTTTAATTAAACTCAATATTTAAGCAGCAACCAACGAAACTCTCCAGAACAAACGGGAGACGATAAAAATGTTTTAAGGGACTGTGATTTCACAGGTCTTTTATTAAACGTAAAGACTTTTTTTTAAATAAGTTATTGTTTTATTTTATTATCATTATATTTTATTCATATAATATTTACATTTATTTTTTATTAGATAAGATTATCAACATTTATTTTGATATATTTTTATTTATACCTATCGATTTGTTAGTTTGGTTGGTAAAAGAACAGTTAGACATTGTTTATACCGTCTTCACTTAAAATAATTTATAATTAAATAATATAAAACGTTTTTTATATAATATATTGTGTAAGTTCAAATGACAAAAAAGTGTTTCTAAAATTCAAATTTTAATTATATATAAATATATAAATATATAAAATATATAAATATATAAATATGATGAAATAGTATATATTTAATTATGTTTATCATTTTTCTATCTTTTGATTAACTATAATATTCTATTTTACTGGAAATTTGGTAGAATATTAAAGTAAATTAAATTATATAAAAGTAAATAAATCACAGTCTAATATGTTTTTTGTTTTTGATCTTCTATGCCAGTATTTAGTCAAATTAAGAAATAATCATATTGATTTTTTGATTTTTGGTTGAATGATAAGAAAAAATTAATTACACATTTATAAAATATCAGCTTAATTAACTTGTATAAGAAAAATAAATAAATATATTTTTCCCTTAATTATTCGTTTTATGTTAATTAATATTATTCATTGCTTAATTTGTGAATGTTTGACGATTCATATTATTAACGGATCAGGACACACATTAGAGCATGTTGATCCTAGCATGGATGACATAATGCTATGTCTAATAATAAAAAAATAAAAGACAATACACAATTAAAAATAAAGTATTAATTTTATATGTATAAAAAAACGATGTTAATTTGGATAGATACTTTTAATGATCAAATTTTGTTTTAAAAAATGTCATGCAAAAAATGATATAAATGAGAGTCGTTTAAGTTAAAAGAAAAAAAAATTACAAAATTTGAAAGAAAAATATATAAAAAAAAAGCACAACAAAAATAATTCACCAATTATCAAACAAAAAAAACAAATTTTATCGAGCATAAATATTTTCAAAAAGATCAATGAGTTCTCTAATTGCGTCAACTCGTTTATACTCAATGAAACATTCCCGATTGTCATACTTTTAACGTTTTAAAGTTCAATTAAAAAAACAGAAAGATAATTTTAAATGGATAATTTTTACGTTAAACATGTCGGTCTTTTGAAATATAAAATAGAGTTGTTTAATAATATAAAGGATATGGCTAGTGTTTTAGAACTATTTACTATTTCCTTATTTAAGCCTTTTTTTTTATCCAGCTTTAGTTTTGTTTTAGTTTAGTTTACATTAAAATTGTTTCTTGCCTGAAGTACAATTATACTACTACAGTATATAGAAAGGACTACTGCAATAGTGATGTACCATTAATAAACATATGTCAATCATTTCTATGTATATATTATATATGATATTAAGTTAGGTCTTATTTTGTTAGTGAGTAATTATTAATTTTCCTATGGCCAAAAGTTAGAGGGGGATGGGGAGGAAGTGTAGATTTGGTTATTCAACTATTTGTAGATATCCTAGCTAGTTGTTTACTATTGTTTTAAAAAACTTCATTATATGGCTAAGGCCAAACACTTCGGCCTAACGGGAGTGAGCTACGACGAAATGACAAGATGAGGTGAGTATGATGAATGAGTGGAAATCATCAACGATGAACCTTTCAGAACGAATTGCGGGAGAAGGAAAAAGAAAGATTGACCATGGCTTTCATTCGCCAATTCCTTTCCGGTTTTAGTACTGGCCTTATACCTCTGAGATAGCCTAATAGCCCGGACATTCATCCATTGAGTGCAGATGTCATTGCTACTCATTTTTTTTTGAAGGTTTTCTTACATAAGTCAATAGCTCGGGCGAGCAATCATGAATACATCTCCTCAATTAATACAATTAATACAATTATTTTGAATATCTTATTTTTATTTATCATATATTTTATTAATAAACAAATATTAATTTTTTAACATAAAACAACACAAATAATTATTGAATACATGTTCTATGTCCATTCATCTGAGCTTGACACCCTTGCAGACTTATTTTGCTTTATTTCCAACATTTTCGACAAATATTTGGAGTAACCGTCCAATCACAAAAGTAACAAGAGTGGGGACAAAGAACACTATCACATTCTGTTTATATTATAAATAAAATAATATTAGTAATACAAATAATTAAAATAATATTAAACTAAAGTAGGCATGAAAGTATATTATACTGTATGATATCCCTTTAACCAAATCTCTCATATTATCAACCATCAAAGGGACACGGTTTACCGCTTGAATAATCGAATTTAGTGATAAATAAGCTAACAAAATTAACATACAAAGTCATAAAAGTAGAAGATGATTTCATAACTACAACAATGATAAGGATGTAGAGATCAAACTGTGATGATAATTTTATAATTAAGAGCACATATTTATAGGCTTGAAATGTTATATAATCACAATAACATTATTTGTTACTAAATACAATTATAAAATTATGAAGATTAAATGAACAAGTGTAGTAAAAAGATTACATACTATAATTGTTCACTACATCTATTTTATTTTTGTGCAATTATTTATTTTAAATTATTATAATATCTAAATTATATAATTAAAATTTTGAATGAATTTTCGATTTAAAATTAAAAATACATTTATATTATTTAAAAATTAGTATCTTAATACAATCACGATCACCATCACTTTTAAAAATATTGGAAAAAAATGTGAAAGTATTTATTTTTTATTTTGTTGAAAAAATGTGATTAACTATGTGAAGCTATTTTAGGTGAAAACTAAACTAATTAAAAAGAAAAAATTTAATTTTTTTAAATCAATATATAAAAATTAATTTTTACATCAACTTCTTTCTGATAAACCATTATGATTTTGATTTTTGACAAAACAAAATATATTTGATAACATATAAGGACAATTTATGATAATAAACATAATAATGAGTCTATTTAAAAATTTATTACTTTTTTCTAATCTCTATCATAAATATGAGGTGATTACAATACATAAATCATATAAGTCAAATTGATTTAATGAATATTTTTTTGATTGTTATATTTAATTTCATTTGATTTATAATAATTTTGAGTTTAAATTATTATATCACTTTTATGTTTGCTAGATACAACATTTTTTTTTATTATTATCATTATTTTTTTGACTTATTAATTATCTAAATGATTTAATCAAGTTTAATAACTTTAATCTTTATTTAAATGTGTACAAAATGAATTTCTTTTGGTAAGATCGTTCAATATTTTTAAATACCTATTGTCTTAAATTTATAATTTTAATAATATATATTATTTAGGAATGATAATTTAGCCAATTGAGAATTGTATCCATTAAATAGTCCCATAAATTTATAATGGTAGTTAAACTAATTTCATTAATTAAATAAATTCATTAATTAAATGGATATGATATTTTGATAAATGAAATTAATATCAAATTTAAATGTGAATTAATGGTAAAATTAATTCAAACGATATTCACACAAAATTCAAATGTAAATTATTGATGAATTTCATTTAAATTCACACTAATTAAATTCAAATATAAATTAAAGTAAAATTTAATTCAAATATAAATTAAAGTAAAATTTAATCCAAATAAAAATGAGTTTGTTAATAGTCACAATTAACATTAATGTCTTGAACGAGGCAATTAACCGTTGTAATTATAATTACAAAATATTTATTGGATGTATCTTACTAGGATAATAAAATGGCAATTAAGGATAACCATCATATAAATGGACAAGCAGTTGTTGGATTAAATAATTGATTAATGGTTTTAGGATTTAATTTTCAACTATATATTTTCTTTCGTTCTAATTTTAATCTACACATAATCTTATCATTTTTTCATTCTAGAATTCCAATTTTTTTCATATCTTTGTGAGTGTTCTTTATGAGTGTTCATTGAATTTCTTGACTCGATCATTTCTGTAATTCAAGTGATTGTGATTCAAGTATTTTTTTAGTTCGTTGTTTTTGCGATTTTTTTGTGTTAAACCATTGCAGGTTTCATTTTACCCTAAAAAGCAACAACCAACGAAACTCTCCAGAACAAACGGGAGACACTAAAAATGTTTTAAGGGACTGTGATTTCACATGTCTTGTATTAAACGTGAAGACTTTTCTTATTTTTATTAAATAAGCTATTATTTTGTTTTATTATCATTGTATATTATTCATATAATATTTACATGTGATTAGTATGAGATAAGATTACCAACATTTATTTTGGTATATTTTTATTCATACGTATCGATTTGTTAGTTTGGTTGGTAAAAAATCAGTTGAACATTGTTTATAGTACCGTCTCCACTTAAAATAATTTATAAATAAATAATATAAAACATATTTTATATAATATATTGTGTGTAAGTTCAAATGACAAAAAGGTGTTTCTAAAATTCAAAATTTAATTATATATATATATATATATATATATATATATATTAAAAATGTATAAAAATATAATGAAATATTATATATTTAGTTATGTTTATAATTTTTCTATTATTAACTATAATATTCAATTTTACTCGGAATTTTGGTAGAATATTAATTAATAAATTAAATTATATAAAAGTAAATAAATCACAGTCTAATATGTTTTTGTTTTTGATCTTCTATGCCAGTATTTAGTCAAATTAAGAAATAATCATATTGATATTTTGATTTTTGGTTGAATGATAAGAAAAAATTAATTACACATTTATAAAATATATATTTCCCTTCACGTTTTGTCGTTAATTAATATTATTCATTGCTTAATTTGTGAATGTTTGACCATTCATATTATTAACGGACGAGGACACACATTACATGATGGATGACATGATGCTATGGCTAATAATAATAAAGTACGAGACTATAAACAATTAAAAATAAAGTATTAGTTTAATATGTATAAAAAAAACTATGTTAATTTAGATACTTTTCCTGTCAAATTTTGTTTTAAAAAATGTCATGAAAAATAATATAAATGAGAGTCGTTTATGTAAAAGAAAAAATATTTTAAAATTTAGAAAAAAAACTATTTAAAAAAAACACAACAAAAATAGTTAACCAATGATCAAACAAAAAAACAAATTTTAACGAGAATATAGATTTTAAAAAGAACAGTGATTTCTCTAATTGGCTCAACTAGTTTATACTCAATGAAACATCCTGATTCTCATACTTTTAACGTTTTAAAGTTTAATTAAAAAATTAGAAAGATAATTTTAATTGGATAATTTCTACGTTCTACACCGACTTTTGTTATCCTAAAAAACAGGTTACAATTGCCTATAACAAAGATCTCAGTCCGGTTAAGCTAAACTTAAGTGTTGGTGTTTATAGAACAGAGGTAATCCATTGCTTGTAGTAAAATAATTCAGAAAAAAACTTATTTGAGTTGCGCCAAATAAATTGAAAATGTTTATGTGAAATATTCCCTCTTGGTTAATTGAAGTATAGACGGAAAATATCTCAATTGCTACTATAAAGGGGTTTTAAGTCTATGTTTTCAATGGACTTAATCACACTAATTTTTATTTATTGTAAAGAGTTGATTGCTATTTTTTCAATTGTTGTTTTCATTTGGGGGTGACTTTGTATGTCATGCTTGATGGGATCCTGATCAGCTAAAGGATGTCATGCAAATGGAAGAAGAACGTACAAAGGTAAAGTTTCCATTTTGAGAACCCAAAATCTTAATATTTTTTATATACTGATTGGTTTAAATACCAATCGGTATTACCCTATATCGATGGATTAAGATACCAATCGCTATAGGCTTGTGGAGAGATACCGAATGGTCAATATAAACTTCTGGAGAGACACCGAATGGTTATCAACCAATCAGCATTACCTAATAAGGTAACACCGATAGAGTTTCTATATATCGATTGAGAACGATTGGATTACAATCAATCGATATTGGCTTATACCGATTGGTATCCAGGTTAGTACCAATCGATATAAGGTGTTTTTTTATTAGTGTATAATATTCAATTTCTACTCGGAATTTCTGTAGAATATTAATTAGTAAATTAAATTATATAAAAATAAATAAATCACAGTCTAATATGTTTTTTTTGTTTATTGATCTTTTATGTCAGTATTTAGTCAAGTTAATAAATAATCATATTGATATTTTGATTTTGGGTCGAATGATAATATAAAATTAATTACACATTTATAAAATATCAGCTTAATTAACTTGCATAAGAAATAATAAATAAATATATTTTTCCTTAGTTTTTTGGTGTTAATAATATTATTCATTGCTTAATTTGTGAAGATTTGACAATTCATAATATTAGATAAGGACACACATTAAAGCGGGTTGAGTCTAGCATGGACTGCATGATGCTATGCCTAACACTAATTAAGTATAAAGACTATAAACAATAAAAAAAATTATTGATTTAATTTGTATGAAAATATGTTAATTTGGATAGATACTTTTAATTTTATTTTTTCTTTTGAAAATGATAATGCGAAAGGATATAAATGATAGTCATACAAGTTTAATGACTAAAACATTACAAAAATTAAAAGAAAAATATTTAATAAAAAAACCAAAACACAAATCAAACAAAAAGAATAAATTTTAATGAGTACGAAGATCTTTAAAAAAATCAATGAGTTCCTCAAGTGCCTCAACTGGTTTAACTAATGAAACATCCCCGATTTTCTTAATTTTAATGTTTTAACGTGTGAAAAATCGGGAAGATAAATTTTAATGACGGTATATAGGTCGCTCATTTGACAATATAAAATAGAGTTGTTTAATCATATAAAGAACGTGCTAGTTTGTAGGAACTAATTGTTATAGTTTTCTTTGCTTAATTAAGTCTTTTTATCCTACTTTAGATTTATTGTAGTTTATTTTACATTAAAATTGTTTTCTTGATTAAAGGAGTATAAGTTACTACCTCAGTTTATTTTATTTTATTGCCTATCTCATTCAAAAAGAAAAGATTGTTATATATGATTTGTCTTTATCACAGACTTGGTTGGACAGACTATGCTTCACGAGCAAAAACTCGGTCGCCGAATATCACCTCGTCCCGTGCGGCACTAGGCTAGATTACCTCAATCCTAGCTAGTCAGCCTTCTAAAAGATGCAAGAAGATGGAACAATTTGAGAGAGAAAGAGCTTGGAGAATATCTTTTTTATTTCTTACAAGAGTGAGGTATTACAAGTGTTGAGTGCTTTGAACATTTGTTGTGTTGAGTTGAGTTCTATGACATAGACTTGTTTATATACATGTGAGAAGATCATTCTAGATCTTCCTTGTCCTAGACATTTCTAGACTCTTCTATTATTAAACTAATCCTAAGAATTCCTAGAGGTTTCTAGAGAATTCTACTAGTACATATACATGAGAACTCTTAGAGAATTCTAGAGAGTTCTCCCACCTTACATACAAAAGGAACTTCTTAGAGAATTCTAGAAAGTTCCATGACCCTACTTACAAAAGAGGAACTCCTAGATAAATCTAGAGAGTTCCATGACCAACAAAAATCCAGGAACTCTAGAGAGTTCCAGAAATGATCCAAGACATGAATATTCTGGAAAATGCACCTTGTAGGCTTGACATGTGCACCCCATACCAATGGGCCGTGACACTATGCTTGTGAGTTAAATTATTTATCATTCTCCACTTGTATTTTTGCTTATAAAGTCTTCCAGATTATTTGTAGGTTCTATGGATAGAGATGAATGACTCTCAAACATATGGAAAGGACTACTCTAGATGTCCTCGCTAGTTGTTTAGTTTTGTTTAAAAAAACTTCATTATATGGCAAATCATGAATACATCTCTTTAATTAATACCATTATTTTGAATATATCATTTGTATTTATCATTACTTTCATTAATAAGCAAATATTTATGATAAGATAAAAGATAAAGACTCGTATAAGACTCTTCCAAATTTTTTCTCAAACATTTTTCGAAAAATTCTCCCAAGTCAGTTTCAAAAATCCGGCCAAACAAAACAACCGGCCTACGGTTGCAAACTTACATGATTTTGATAATTTTAAATAAAATAATCAAAAAGGGAGAAATTGTTAGATAAAATAAGACCGGTTCAAATAAACCTAACTTAAATAAACTTTCCATGCAGGAACAAGGAACCGGACCGGATGAACAAGAGAACCGACTAAAGAAACCTAACCGGTCAAGCTACCAAACCGATCAAGAGTATTTGGAACGTGACCGCACAAAGAAAGGATCGGCCAAAGCTCAAAACCGGAATCATCAAACAGCCGATCATCCACAAGACAAGAATAACGGGAAGAAGTCCGGTTACATCACTACCAAAAGACATTCGGCCAAGTCAAATGACCGACCAGTACAAGAAGACAATTCGGGTATCTGTTGAGAACGACACCAAAGGAACAGACTGAACACTTCCATATTCATGCAAGTCCGAGGAAAGACTGTAGGCTGCAGAAGACAGTACTACCCGATCCTTCCACTTCGGGATAAGACAAAGGAAATCTTCCAAGTACAGACAACTGTCCAACAGACAGTGCCTACATCAAGTAAAAGACAAACCCGGCAGGTTTGTCTTACAGACCGGCAGGTCTGAGACAGAATACCAGGTCTAAGGTTGACCATCAGGTCTGAGGAAACGACCGCAGGTCTGAACCTCTGAAACACTAAATCACTGCACCGCTGCTCAGCCAATCAGATTCAAGAAATATGACCATTGGCATATTTCACCTATAAAAGGAGGCAGTTGCAGAAGAGTAAATGCGGGACATCAAGGGACAACAGTGTGATATTGAGATAGCGCTAAGAGCATTTACTACAAGTGATAAGAGTGTCCTGTTTTAGAAAGCCTAAGTGTTGAAAGTTAAAGTTTGTTTTACAATTTCGGTGTAAATTGTAAAAGTGTTATCGAGCAGGAAATAAGTCTCGATCGGCCTGTACTTGTATTCCTTAGTGAATATCCCTCTCGCGGTTTCGAGAGGAAGGGGTGACGTAGGAGTTTTATCTCCGAACATCCATAAAAATCTGTCTTGTTATTTACTTTCTGCCGGCTTCATTATCTAACCTACTAACTTAACCACACCGCTCCAAACCGACTCTATACTAACCATACCGAATATCCAGATTACCAAAACCGACCCACCATTTCCAAATCTCCATCATCCGAAACCGGCCTTGTCTATCAAACCAGCGTGCCGCTTCAATCTGAAAGCAAACCTCTTCCGCGCTTGAACCTAGTTCAAGGGTTTGTGACAGGTTGTGTAGTATTGAGACCCCGGTGCTAATCTCTAACCGGATTAACCACCACCCTTCGAGTGTGAACCGCTGACCGGTCCAACCCCCGGTTCACCAGCGGCGATCTAGATCCTAACAATTGGTATCAGAGCAGTTAGTTTCAATACTCAAGCAAGCATGTATCAAGATAGGCCTCCAATGCTAGAAGGTGATGACTTTGCCAACTGGAAGGCACGCATGCACCTGCACTTAGTTACCTTGGATGATGAAATGGAGTCCATTCTGACCGAAGGACCGATATTCATTGATAAAGATAGAAAAGAATGGACGGGTGAAGATAGGAGAAGAAACAATCTGGACAACCATGCAAGAAACCGGATCTCCAACAGCGTGGACAGAAACACATACTGCAAGATCAGAGATTGCAAAACCGCGAAGGAGACATGGAACACGGTTATCCAGATCTTTGAAGGAAATGAAAGAACAAGGGAGAACAAAGTAATGATGGCCACACAGAAGTTTGAGAGCATCAAAATGAAACCAGGAGAAACTATGAAGGAATACAGTGACCGGTTCACCGGTGTGTTAGATGAACTAGCAACTCTGGGCAAGAAATATGAGAACAAAGAGGTAGTTATGAAGGCATTGAGATCTCTTCCAAGTGCTTAGGACATAAAAACGATGGTAATGAGGGAATCAAAGAGCCTACGTAAGATGAAACTATACGATGTATTCGAAGATCTTAAGGCATATGAGTTCGAGATGAAATCTAGAACTGAAGAGGAAGTCTCGGCCTCAACATCAACCAGAGCACTGATCACATCCACAGAACCGGCTGCACCTACTCTTGCACCTGCACCGATACCGGTTCCTGCACCCGTACCGATCAGAACCGCCGAACAGTTCACTGAGGATGCCATGGCAATGTGTTAGGATTTTTAATTATGGCCGAGCCTTTCAAGTTCTTTAATTCAAGAAACGGGTTCTTGATGATGGAATTCAACACTCTAGCGCAGCGGATATAGAATTAGAGGAGAATTCGAGGTTAGGGAGAGAAGAGCCGAGGGGGAGGAGAGAAATACCACTAGATCACACCTAGCGGTCCAAGAAGGGGGAGGAGGGCCGAGAGATAACTTAAACACCAAGTTCCAAAATATTCAATTCATAGCCCCCAAAAAGTGGGGTGGGCATCACCATTTAAAGAGGCTGATTTACCCAAGAGTATTCGGTTACAACAAACTTCCAACATAACAGAATTCGGTTTCAAAGAAAGATAAAAGAGAAAGTAAACAAAACAGAATTATTCCATAAAAAACATAAACGGGCCCGTATAGACACTTGGGCCGAGAGACGAATGAATAAAATATTTTAGGACCGAGGTTTTTGATGAGCAGCCCGTAACATTATCCCCCCCTTCGAAGTTCGTCGCCTTCGACGAAAAGAACATGGACTGGTCAGCCTCTAATATGCATCTTCAACTTCAAAACTATTGCTTCGGTCGGGCTTCGGCACATTCAGCAAAAGGTGCAGCATAAGACCGTATTTTCACAAAAAACATTCGGCAGAATCGCTTCAGTAGTGGAACTGGCCGGGTCCTTGCGGTCCTTTGCGCTGCTGGGTCGCTTGCCACTCCGCCCCTGTCTAGAATTTCTGTGCACCCAAGGTCGAGTTTTTCAGTGTTTAGAGCTGGCCTTGGTTGCTGCAATGTCCCCAGCGCCTGGTGCAAAAATAATTTCTTACAACTTCGATTAAACTCCATACTTGGCTCAAAAATCCATGCCAAGTCTTTTTCCCGAACCAGCATAACAGCAGCATCAAATGAGCCATAGCTTCTAATTAGATCATTAGGAATATCTTCCAAAGTCATTGCAGCTAGTGAAACAGTTTGGCCTTCGGGCTTACTCTTTACTTGCATTTTGGCAGCAACATTATATTCATCTAAGGTCTTTTCCAGCTGGTTTCCATGCATCAAACTGGCCTGCGACCGAGGAATCCCTTTAAGGACCGTGGTTCTATCTTGCTTATCATAAGATAGGGTCAGCTTTTCAAAGTCCCAAGAAGACGGGCCTAGAGTAATCAGCCATTCAATTCCCAATACAATATCATATCCGTCCATGGAAATTACCTTCATTTCTGTTTGGTATTCATTGCCTTCCATCGACCACTTCAAGTCCTTGCAAACACTAGAACATAAAACATTAGATCCATCAACCACTCTAACCGATTGTACCTGGGTTGCTATGCTTTTGTGGTCTATTTTCTCCAAAATCCTGCTATTGATAAAATTGTGGGTGCTGCCTGTATCAATCAAGATCACCACCGGCAGGTTCCCAACTTTGCCCAGAATCTGGAGCGTTTGGAAGGCTTTAGACCCGGTCAGGGCATGTAAGGATATGGCTGGTTCATCCCTTGAGCCGAGCAATGAAGGAAAATCATCCAAAACAGGTTCTTGGTCAGGTTCTTGATCTTCTTGATTGGCCGAAACCATGAATAACTTGGATTTACACCTATGGTTTGGTTGCCATTTTTCATTGCAAGAATAGCATAGACCCTTCTTTCGCTTTTCATCCATTGAGGCTGAGTCTAATTGCTTAACATGGCCCTGGTTTGCATTTGAAGAGGACCCATATGATGAATTCTTGAAGTCAGTATTGGTGCTCGGCCCGGCTGTGTTGGTATTGGATGGCGTGGGCAGCAATGATGCTTCAGCGCTGTACAAGTTACCACTGCTCATTAAGGACCGATATGTTGCTTCTTGGACTTTAGCCATGGCCATTGCTTCGTTTAAAGAATCTGGAAATCGCAGCCTAATGCAGTTTGCAATTTCTTCCCTTAGACCGGACAAATAACAATCAATGACGTAGTCCCTTGGCATATGTAATAACTTTTGAGAGATCGACATGTACCGGAGATTATATTCTTGAACCGACCCAACCTGTTTTAAGTTCATTAGCTGTCTCATTGGTGTATCATGTATAGATGGCCCGAATTGAGTCATAAGGTCTCTCTTGAACACGGCCCAAGATAGGGCCTCCATATGATTTCGGTTTTGAAGATATGACCCGTACCACATTCTTGCTTCTCCAGAAAAATGAATGGGGGCGATTTCTAATTTCGTGGCATCCTTAGTTTTGTCCACTCTGAAAAATTGCTCGGCAGAAATTAGCCAGCCCTCAACATCCGACCCATCAAACCGAGGAAAATCGACCTTGGTTAGCCGAGTAGGAGGAGCATAGTGTTGATCGCGGTTCTGGCCAGGGTGCGGGGGCCTAAATGGTGAAGGACCGTGGCAAGAATTATCATCATAGGGTCTGTGGCGGGGTTCTTGCATGTTTCCAGATGCCCCGCTCTCAAGGGCCGCCATTCTTTCTTCGGCCACATCAAATCTACGGTCTATGGCAGCTTGCATTGCTGCTGTTTGCTGGGACAAGTTTTCGATCAGGGTCTTGAGCGCATCCATTTCCGATTGCTGGCGAGTTTCTACCATGTTGAGAATCGGCCGGCTCTGATACCAAGATGTTAGGATTTTTAATTATGGCCGAGCCTTTCAAGTTCTTTAATTCAAGAAACGGGTTCTTGATGATGGAATTCAACACTCTAGCGCAGCGGATATAGAATTAGAGGAGAATTCGAGGTTAGGGAGAGAAGAGCCGAGGGGGAGGAGAGAAATACCACTAGATCACACCTAGCGGTCCAAGAAGGGGGAGGAGGGCCGAGAGATAACTTAAACACCAAGTTCCAAAATTTTCAATTCATAGCCCCCAAAAAGTGGGGTGGGCATCACCATTTAAAGAGGCTGATTTACCCAAGAGTATTCGGTTACAACAAACTTCCAACATAACAGAATTCGGTTTCAAAGAAAGATAAAAGAGAAAGTAAACAAAACAGAATTATTCCATAAAAAACATAAACGGGCCCGTATAGACACTTGGGCCGAGAGACGGATGAATAAAATATTTTAGGACCGAGGTTTTTGATGAGCAGCCCGTAACACAATGCTTGCGCAGAAATTTGGGAGGTTCATGAAAAGAAGCCAACCTACGAACAACTACTACGGTGACAAATCCAATGTAAGATGTTATAACTGTAACTGTTTAGGACACTTTAAGTGGGAATGTAGGAAACCGAGGAGGGATACCCAGAAACCGGAATATCAGAATGACCGAAACAACTATCAACAAACCAGTGAAGGAAGTGAAGTACCGAAAGCACTGATAGCCGACGATGGAGGAAGTCTATGGGCTCATAGTGACAGTGACGATGAACTCACATGTCTCATGGCAAATGAGGAACAGGTATTTGACTCTCCTTGTGAAGAATTTACTAAGGATGAATTATACAATGCATTGAATGACATGGTAGAAGAATATAAGAACCTACTAACCATGCTACCTAAGCATCTTAACATTAGAACCGATCCCATAGTACCTATTCCAACAGAACCAGAGGTACCCATCATAACCGAACCGGAGGTCATACAATCTGATGATACCCATACTCTAGAAACTGAGTTAGATCCTAAGACCGAACAACCTAGTGAACCGACTAGAGAACTAACCAAGGAAGAAAATGCCCGACAAGATGGCCGCCTATAAGAGATCTAGCGATATAGTAAAGAATATGAATAAACACTACAGGCATCCTCGTTGTAAGCGTGGCCTTGGATACACAGGGAATAGCTCTAAAGACCGAAAACCCATAGAGAAAGCAAGGCTTACAAGAGGAAACCTTCCCTTTATAAAATTTCTTAAGAGCACATGTACCGCTGAAGAAGAGGAGACCGCATATTATAGGGAAGAAAAGCTAAAATACGATTATGTTGGTCCAACCGATTCATGGCTTGACCCTGTGAAAAGTAAAGCCGAAATCCTCAGATATAAGAAAAACTTTCCTAAACCGCGTAGGTCAAACTACAGATCACCGAACCAAAGACCATCACCATTTATGACATTTGAAGGAAAACCGAAATACACAAAACCAAGTGTCAGAAGGACAGTTAAAACCCTAGCAAAGAAGACCGTCCGATTTATCAAGGTCTGGATACCTAAGGGACTAATCGCATGTGGACCCAAGTAAATGTGGGTACCAAACAGTTGTAAATATGTACATTTTGCAGGATCCAAAGAAACGGCTAGGAAACTCCGAATGGTTCTTGGACAGCGGTTGCTCCAGGCACATGACCGGAAACAGCAATTTGTTAACCGATATCAGAACAGCAACCGATGCCCTAATCACCTTCGGTGACAACTCAAAAGGTAAAACTGTGGGCAAGGGTAAGATTGTCCATGGTAACCTAACTATTGATAATGTACTTTTAGTTGAAAACCTAAGTTTTAATCTACTTAGCATTAGTCAGATGTGTGATGCTGGATACACGGTAGAGTTTCTTAAACATGCATGCTTAGTTAAGAACTCTCAAGGTATCGTACTACTAACCGGAAATAGGATAGGTAACATCTATAAGGTAGACTGGAAAACCAGAATAGAATATCCTATATGCATGATAGCTAAGACTGATCAAACCTGGCTATGGCACAAGAGACTAAACCATCTAAACATGAAAACCTTAAACTACATTCGTGGTAAAAAGCTAGTTGAAGGTATTCCTGATATAGTATTTAACCAGGATAAGGTCTGTTCAGCATGCCAAATGGGTAAACAAACTAGGTCATCTTTTAAAAGTAAAGGAAACATCCAATCTAGCCGATGCTTAGACCTTCTTCACATGGATTTATTTGGACCGATTCAGGTCATTAGCCTAGGAGGTATGCTCTACACCATGGTAGTTATTGATGATTATTCTAGATTTACATGGGTAATATTTCTACCATCTAAACGTGAAACCGTATCAAACCTGATTACACTTCTTAAGCGTCTACAAAATGAAAAATCAACTCGCATTAATAGCATTCGAAGTGATCGAGGTACCGAATTTACCAATAGTACATTAACTGCATATCTTGATGAATCCGGCATTAGACACGAGTTGTCTAGTGCTAGGACTCCTCAACAAAATGGCCTGGCCGAGAGAAGAAACCGGACTCTCAAGGAAGCCGCACGGTCCATGATAGCCGACTCCGGCATTGCTCAGAAATTTTGGGCTGAGGCTATCAACACTGCATGCTATACACAAAACCGCTCTTTAATAAACAGATTTCACAACAAAACGCCGTATGAGGTTTATTTTAACAGAGTTCCCAAACTCAAGTACCTCAGGATTTTCGGTTGTAAATGTTATATTCATATAAATGGTAAAACCCAACTCACCGTTTTTGATGCAAAAACCGATACCGGCATCATGCTAGGATACTCGGCAGCAAGTAAAGCATATAGAGTATACAATAATAGAACTGCAACCATGGAGGAAACAATTCACGTTGTTTTCGATGAATCGGTTGAAAGCAATACTGCTTCATGCTTTGATCTACACAACAGATTGGAAAATAACGATATTCATTCTGATAGTGAAGATGAGACTCCGGTCTTCAGGCGGTTTGTCCATGACCAAATGGGTAATATTGATACCCAGCCGGATCAAGCTGTTCCACAACAGGAAGCTGACACTTCGGTCTAATCCGAGGAAGTCGGTCGGTCTGACAATCTCGGTCAGCCTACCGACATGTCTAGCCTTGGTCAAGTTCACGGTAATTTGGTAGACACTCCTGAACTGAATCTCAGAAGAAACAGTAAACATCCTCCTGAGCAAATTATAGGTGACCCTTCAGAACCTGTTCGAACTAGGAGTCAACTTCTGGAAGGATATTTTAACTCTGCTTTCATATCCCAGATTGAACCAAAAAGAATAGATGAAGCATTGTCAGATCCGGATTGGATCTTGGGAATGCAAGAAGAGCTAAACCAGTTCGAGAGTAGTAAAGTCTGGTACTTAGTTCCCAGACCGAAAGGTCAATCGGTCATAGGAACAAGATGGGTATTCAGAAACAAACTCAATGAGGACGGTTTGGTCACGAGGAACAAAGCCATATTAGTGGCACAAGGCTACAAACAGGAAGAAGGCATTGATTTTGAAGAATCATTTGCTCCTGTAGCCAGGATTGAAGCTATTAGAATTTTTCTTGCTTTTGCAGCTTTCAAAAACTTTAAAGTTTTTCAAATGGATGTTAAAAGTGCATTTCTGAACGGTGACCTACGTGAAGAAGTGTATGTTGAACAACCACCCGGTTTCAAAAGCGCTGCATTTCCAAATCATGTATACCGGCTAAATAAAGATTTATACGGTCTAAAGCAAGCACCTAGAGCCTGGTATGATACACTAACCGCATTTCTATTACAACATGACTTCACCATCGGTTCGGTGGATAAAACATTGTTTAAATTTGAAAAGAAGGAACATATCCTACTTGTTCAAATCTACGTAGATGATATCATTTTTGGCTCAACCGATCCTAAATTATGTGATAAGTTTTCGAAAATGATGACTGACAAGTTTGAAATGAGTATGATGGGACAATTAAGTTTCTTCCTAGGTCTTCAGGTTAAACAACTCAAGGAAGGAACCTTAATAAGCCAACCTAAGTACACCAAGGAGCTACTAAAGAAGTTCGGAATGGACACCTGCTCCTCGGCGGCTACTCCAATGAGCTCATCAATCAAATTGGACAGGGATGACGAGGGCCAATCGGTAGACCAGATTGCATACCGGGGCATGATCGGATCCCTCCTATATCTGACAGCGAGTAGACCGGACATCCTGTTTGCAGTTGGTGTTTGTGGGAGATTCCAGGCAAATCCAAAACAATCTCACTACACAGCCGCAAAGAGGATACTGAAGTATCTAAAGGGCACACCTGATGTCGGTTTGTGGTACCCAAAGGACTCGTCCTTCAATCTAACGAGTTACTCAGACGCAGATTATGCAGGGTGTAAGATTGACAGAAAAAGCACCAGCGGAACATGTCAGTTCCTTGGTGACCGGCTTGTTTCATGGCATAGCAAGAAGCAAACATCTGTGGCCACATCCACTACAGAAGCTGAATATCTGGCGGCCGGAAGTTGCTGCTCTCAACTCCTCTGGATCCAACAACAGCTGAAGGACTTCGGTGTCATAGCCGAAGAGTCCCCGATTTTCTGTGACAACACGAGTGCCATCGCGATCACCTACAATCCGGTTCTCCACTCCAGAACCAAGCATATCGACATAAGGCATCACTTTATTCGGGAACATGTCACACTGAAGCATATCTGGCTGGAATACGTACCGACTGATCAACAAGTAGCCGATATCTTCACAAAGCCTCTACAGGAAGCTAAGTTCTCTCAATTCAGACTTACTCTCGGTTTAACCGACATCAGTCAGATCCTTCCTAAGGATGCTTAAAGGGAAACCGGTCCGGACAGACAAAACCGGTAGTTCCTCCTAAACTATTGGATTTCAAATTTTCGGGTGACCTATGGAAGAACCGCCCAGTTCATCAGACAGAGTAAACCGACCGGCTATTTGATGCATGCATCAAATAACCGCATTGGGATGAACAACTGATGACTGACTGGTTCGGAAGCAGGTCACTCTAGATTATTTGAATTTCACACAGAAGTGGAATAATTATCAATGCTTATAGATATCTGTTCTGAGACATTGCCCTTTCAAAGCAAAATGGTCGCGCCTAAAAAGACGTGAAGATCTTTTGATATCTTTCACAGTCCAGGCCTATGACCGACACCTAGACTGCAAACATGCCTATTTCATGCAATATCTTTTATCCTGCAGTTAATAGACATCATCTCATTTAATGCCTGAACCTAAACTAGTATTTAAGTGAAGCCAACATTCACCACAACACTCACAAGACAAAAGAACATCCTCTCACTAAGGCAAAAATGTCTCAGTTTCCCAACATCCTTCAGGTTGATTTTCAATCCTGCTCAACCACAGATCAATATGAAATATATAAGATGATCAAGTCTCTAGAGGAAACCGGCCTTCAGTGTTTCCTAGACGACAAACATACTATCTATCCGGAATCCATTTTGGAATTCTTCTACCACGCAAAGGTGTTTAGGGGCACCCCCCACTTTGAAACCCACATTCAATCCAAAGTGGGAGGCATTGTCTTTGATTTCACCGAACGGGACTTTGCGCGGTGTCTTAGTCTGCCAAGGCACGGGATAACAGATCTAGACATTCCGGCAGATGTAAAGGCCGAGGTCTCCATCGCCTTTTCCCGGTCTGACGAACCAGTCGAAGACCATGGAGCAAAATCGCGTCTGAGAGCTGAATATCAGCTTCTAAATGATGTGCTCGGTAAGAGCATCTTTGGAAGGGATGTCACAAACACCTACAGTGTCTCGAACTTTAACATGATGGCGACTATAATCACCGGCACACCGGTAAACTGGTCTAGAGTGCTTTTTGACATCCTTACTTGGATGGTCGACATCCGATCAATCGGTTTCATCCCCCAACTAAGTTGTCTCCTTGTGGAGCTTGGAGTCCCAACCTGTCCCGGCGAAGGTTTGAATCAAGCTCAGGTGCTGACCAAAGAAGTAACCGACCCATTTTATAGGCGGTTCGAGAGGGCTTGGAGGAGAAGAAATCGCCACAACGGTGATGTCAACCCATATGCACCCTGAGTCACTCCTTCCTGCACCCGGTCGTTTTGCTTCATGCACCGGGTGTATCTTTAACCAACTCAAGTTTGATCGTTTCGGCTTTATCCATGTCTCTTTCGGCTTTATTTGTGCCTTTCTTGACTTCATGTTTTCTTCATCGCTCTTTATGCCATTGTCGACATTGTCTCTGTTATTTTCGGCATCTATCTAATTAATCTCGGTTATGTTCAAGTGCATTTAATGAGATAATTCCAATCAATGAGATAACCCCCAACCACCCGCACATTTAATTTCCAACCAAACTGGTTACTTCCCAACTAACACATATCTTGGGCTTTGCAATTTGCCACTTCCCCATGCGCCTTGAAAAGGTAAAGATTCTTTTCCTTAATAAAACAAAACTGACCATCAATGCTCAGATTTTCCCTCCAAAACCGATACTATATAAGGAGCCATCCACTACTCATTTTGTCACATCCGAAAAACACAAAACTCTCTTCTGATATTCTTGAATTTCGTCTCTCTCAATACCGAAATCATGCCGAGCAGAACTCTGGGAAACTTCCTAAGCATTGATTTTAACTCTTGCACGGGCGAGAGGGACTGTACCACTAAACAGAAATTCATTTATGACTCTCTCGTTGAAACCGGTCTTCAACCGTTTCTTGAAGAGGCCGGTCCTATTCTTCTAGACGATGCCAAGGCCTTCTTTCGAAGCGCCTGCATCAGAGGGAAGTATATCGTCTCTACTGTCAGAGACCACACGTTCTGGATCGACGAGGTTGAATTTGCCTCACTATTCGGTCTACCCACTGAAGGTTTCTCTGACTTTCCGACTATTCAGGACCTTGTGGGATTTGAAACCGCGCAATACCTGTCGGCCACCCCTTCTCCGGTGGAACACTTTGGGCCAAAAACCCAACTTGCTAGTCACGGTCAGCTATTGCTCGAAATCGTGACCCGGTCAATTCTGTGTCAATCACCTAATCAACGGTATTCTAGGAATACCTACAACATCATGACCCACATTCTTTGCGAATCAGCCATCAACTGGTCAACGGTCATATGGGAAAACCTAAAGAATATGGTGCTGACCAAGAAAGGTCTCGGTTATGCACCGCATATCAGCAAGCTGATTCTTGGGTACCGACCAGAGTTCGGACCGGGCACACCGACTTCCTCTTCAAACATCCTCGACAGGGATTCGGCAATAGAACGAATCTGGAGAATGTCTTTTCAATAGGCTGTACTTTACATCATTTCTGTATGCCTATCTCTGTACCGAATCTTATATCGGCTTTCTTTATCTGTTATTTCTTGAATTCTATTATCATTTCAGTTTAAATGACCGTGTCTCCTTAATTCTTTGAACACTTATCTAAGTAACCGGTTCACATCTCCAAACTATAACCGCGTTCTTTTCCGGTCACATGAAATATGCCTAATTTGTTAACACTCTAATCACTCAAAATAACCAATTGAACTTAGAAACCGTTCAATCAATCGGTTTCTAGAAGAAGAGTGCGTCATCAATGACATAAGCAAAGGATTTTGGAGGGAAATCTCCCGCCCAAAATTGCCGCCCCCCCGTTTTTGTTTTACCGCCCATAGTTTGGCGCCTCTTCCATTTTGGAGGGAAAATTCCCGCCCATTATTGATGGGACGGTTGGGCTTCCAAACCGCATCTATAAAAGGGACCTTCGGTAATTTTATTTCATTCTCACGCGAATCTACTTTCTCTCTCTAAGCTTTCTAACTCTTTTGAAGCGGTTCTCTCTCTCACATTCTCAAATTCTTAAACATGGGGCGTGATTCGGCTTTGTTCAGACTCTACTCTCAAGTGGACTTCGAGGAAATCCGGTTGAATGGTACGCCCGAGGCGAAGGAAGTTATTGACCGGCTGATTAAAACCGGTCTGGGATACTTCCTCGGCGGTCCCCATATTATATACAAAGATGCGGTCGAAGAGTTCTTCAAAACCGCAAACGTCGCCTACGACAAGATCACCGCGACTGTATGCGGTTCACGAATAGAGATCACCGAAGCATTGGTGGCCGAGAGCTTGCATCTCCCAACAACCGGCCAGGATGCAACAACAGAAATAGAGCAGGACACCTTTGAGGCGGCTTGCCACATTCTATCGGCAACCACTGAGCCGATCACAACATCCGGGAGTAAACAAATGTTGAAGCCGGAGTTAATCCCGGTGTGTGACATCTTCGCAAGGGCGATTCAGGCGAGGGGAGGAAACTTCAGCAACCTCACCAAAGACAAAATCAAGATGTTGATCGGTCTGATGGAGGGAAAAGAGGTCAACTGGGCAAGATCGGTGTTCAGTAACCTAATGGACATGGTGAAACCGGACTCAAACCGGTCGTGGGGATACGCCGTGCCACTCGGTAAAATCTTCCTCCACCTAAATCTCGACGTCGGTCCCGGCGTTGCGGTAGCAACACGCTGCCTCATCAGATCAAGGCAATTCCTTGAAAGAACACAGCCGGCCCCCAGTTCCACAGGTGGCCGAAAGAAGAAAGCCACAAAGAAAGATGCCCCGGCCAAAGCAAAGACCGGAGGCAAAGGAAAAGAAAAGATAACCTTCTCCGACCCACCTCGGCACACAGAAGATGAGGAGTGGGCTTCTGAGAGAACAGACACCGAAAAGACGGAGGATGATAGAACGGTCCTCAATGAAGACGGCTCGGTCTAGAGCCCTAAGGATACCGCACCGAACACCAACCCTGAGACCACCGAGGGTGGAGAAGAGGTTGATAAAGAAGCCGATGATGAAGGCTACGACACGGAGAGAGAGGAGGCCGAAGAAGCAGAGGCCGATAGGTTAACTGGGAAACTCCTTCAAAGCATCAGAAGAAAAGTCGAGTCGGTTGAAGAACTATACCTGGAGTGGCACGAGCACCGGTTTGATACACCGTATAGACAACTCCTACCGGGCCACACAGATGAGGAATGTATGAACAGACTGGAGGAAGTGGAGGAACTGATGATGACCGTTACGAACTCCAACACACTCCAGGAGGTACAACACCGAACCTGTCTCTTGTTACCGAAGGTTCAACTTCGGAAACTAAAGACAAAAATCCGGAAAATTAAGGAAGAGCTCAACAAGATGGAAACGGTGGACACCGTAGCACCGCGGGTGTTAGCAAGGCTTGAAAAAGCCAAAGGGGAACTAATTCAAGAGGTCGAGCGGCTGGAAGCCATATGCAGCCGAATGCAGGTACCAGTCTATACTGCTCCCGAGATCGAACGGTTTCCGGTCAACAGTTCAACTCCTCCAAAAGAGAATGCTGCACCGATAGAATCTAGTGAAAGAGCCGATCCAAATCTCACGGAGCAATCACCTACCCCACCACCGGAAGTCACCGCTTCAGACCTTACTAAAGAATGGGCTGCTAAAGAATGGGTTGAAGACCGCATTAAAGAGTTCGACGAGACCGCGGTTCAGCCGTTCAAAGATAGATCCGGCAGGATAGTTGATTCGGCCCTAAAATTCACCGACATCACAAAGAATCTACTGGAAAGCCATCAAGAACGGCTCTCAGACCTCGGCAACGGTCTGTGGGACGTGGCGGATCAGCAAGATAAATGTGTTCAGCGAACCACAATTCTGGAGGATGTGACCTCCGAGTTAAAGGAAGACCTCGACCGGCTTGAGAGAGATACCGATCAACGGCTGAATGCGATGAGCGAGGATCTGATCGGCACGACACTTACCCGGGTCTCCGAACTCGAGAAGATAAATGGGAGTCTCGTGGCCGAAGTGAAGGCGCTTTCCGAACAAATGGCCGAAGTTCTAAGGGCTAAGGTGAACGCGGACGCCGCGGCTGTAGCGGCAGATGCTCAAGTAGCTAAGAGGGTCCAGGATGCGCTGGATGCCGAAGCAGGAAAAGATAAAGAGGCACCGCGCCCAACTCAGCTGACCGAAGCGGAAGAGGAAGCCGCGCGAATTAAAAGAGGAGAGGCCATATTCCCAGGGTTTGCCGAAAAAGTGGCCACTCTAGCAGCAGAGGATGCTGAACGGTTGGAAAGGGAGACACGGAGGCTGGAAGGCTATGCAAAGGAAAACGAGAAGAAGAAGGCGGCCGCCTCCGCCTCAGCGCCGAAAAAGCGGAAGAGGGAAGCTCCTAAAAAGGAGGCCCTTAAGAAGGTTCAGATTGCCGAGCTGCTCAGAGAGGTCTCTGAACCGGTCATCCCGAGTACATCGCAGCAGGACGACCCAATCGAAGATGAAGTCGAAGCACAACTGCGGTCTCGGTCTACAAGACGACGACCTTCCGAACCGACCGGTCGACAGCAACCGAAGAAGAAGAGCATATATGACCTCACGGACTCTGATTAGGGACTACCTTTCCTCTTATTGCCTTAGTATTTTTATATATATTCTGTCTCTTTCGGTTACCTATATATATAAAGTTACTTTTTGAAACCGGCCATCTTTTGCATTTCTACTTAGTTTTGATAA